>NC_061509.1:54370268-54422943 GCF_022539505.1 Lolium rigidum
GTGCCCCGGCCGCGTGGACTTTTACTTGGAAGGGGTTCGGATGATAACCTTGAAGGTGGACTTTTTAGGCATAGATGCATGTCGGATGGCGGTCTATGTACTTTGTCGTAACGCCCGATTAAATCTCACTATATTTATCATATCATGTATATGCATTGTTATGCCCTTTTCTATTTGTCAATTGCCCGACCGTAATTTGTTCACCCAACATGCTTTAATCTTATGGGAGAGACACCTCTAGTGAACTGTGGACCCCGGTCCTATTCTTTACATCGCATACAATCTATCGCAATACTTGTTTTATCGTTTTCTTCGCAAACAATCATCTTCCACACAATACGGTTAATCCTTTGTTACGACAAGCCTGGTGAGATTGACAACCTCACCTGTTTCGTTGGGGCAAAGTACTTTGGTTGTGTTGTGCGGGTTCGACGTTGGCGCCGGAATCCCCGGTGTTGCGCCGCATCACATTTCGCCACCATCAACCTTCAACGTGCTTCTTGGCTCCTCCTGGTTCGATAAACCTTGGTTTCTTTCTAAGGGAAAACTTGCTGCTGTGCGCATCATACCTTCCTCTTGGGGTTCCCAACGAACGTGTGAGTTACACGCCATCAAGGATTGATAATGTTCCTATTACGGTTAACAATAACCTTGTCCCCGTTGATTTTGTTGTCTTGGATATTGAATGCAATACATCTTGTCCTATTGTGTTGGGAAGACCTTTTCTTCGAACCGTTGGTGCTCTTATTGATATGAGAGAAGGTAATATTAAATATCAATTTCCTCTCAAGAAAGGTATGGAACACTTCCCTAGAAAGAGAATGAAGTTGCCTTTTGATTCTATTATTAGAACAAGTTATGATGTTGATGCTTCTTCTCTTGATGTTACTTGATTTGCACTTTCGCGCCTAGTCGAAAGGCGTTAAAGAAAGCACTTCTTGGGAGATAACCCAAGTTTTATTTTATTTACTGTATTGTTGAGTCTTGGAAGTTGTTTACTACTGTAGCAACCTCTTCTTATCATGTTTTTGTGTCAAGTAAAGTTTTATGTTAAAGTTGATGATAGATTTGGATCGCTGCGCAGAAACAGCATTGCTGTCTGTCACGAATTCTCGCAGAAGTCGCTGTAAAAAAATCGAAAAAATCTGCAAATTTACGAGCGTGATCCTCATATATGTACGCAACTTTCATTAGTTTTGAGTTTTTCCATTTGAGCAAGTTAAGTGCCCCTGCCAGATGCATCTTTACGAACTGTTCTGTTTTTGACAGATTCTGTCTTTTGTTTCGCATTGCCGCTTTTGCTATGTTGAATGAGTTTCTTTGTTCCATTAACTTTCAGAAGCTTTGTGCAATGTCCAGAAGTGTTTAGAATGATTGTGTCACCTCTGAATATGTGAATTTTTGGTTATGCACTAGAGGTTCCACCTCTGGGAGCTGCTATATGCCGACCGGGTCGGTAGGTACGGGGCGCCGCACACCCCTCTGACCCGGCGGCTGTAACTGGGCCGCAGCCCATTAGGTAATGTCCTTTTCTTTTTCGTTTTCTTATTTTTTTCCTTTTTCTGTTCATAGTTTTATTTATAAAAACTAACATTTTACAGGTTTTTTCTGTCTACAGATTTTAAAAATGTTCCATTTTAAATTCGTTCAAAATTGGAAAATCGTCCAAAATGTAAAAACTGTTCAAAATTCAAAAAACGTTCAAAATTTAAATTTGTTCAAATTTCGAAATTCTTCCAAAATTTGGAAATTCGTTCAAAATTAAAATTTTATTCCAATATCGAAATTCGTTCAAATATAAAATTCATTCAAAATTTAAAATTTACTCAAACTTTAAAATTCGTTCAAATTTGAAAATTCGTTCAAGAATGAAAATTTGTTCAAAGTTCGAAATTCGTTCAAATTTTTTCCAAATTAAACATATTTCAAATTCTAAAATTTTCGAAAATTATTTTAAAACAGAAAAAAAACGAGAGAGAAAAAAAGAAAACAGAAAAGAAAACAAAAAAAGGGAAAACAGAAAACAGAAAACGGAAAAGAAAAGGAAAAGGAAAAAAAAAGAGAAATATGGAAAATCGCCTAACCGGGCCGGCCCACACCGCGCGCGGGGGTGTGCGGCGCGGTGCAGGCGCCGACCTGGTCGGCATATAGGAAACGCCTCCACCTCTTCACGTTGACCTCTGGCTCTCCTTCTCTCTGAACCTGCCCCATCCATCCCATTCCACCCAAGCGATCGCCGAGTGTTCGACCAACTGCCGGCGTGGAGCGGCGGCAACTGGTTCATGCCCAAAGCATAAGGCTACCCTCCTCGCACCAATAGTGCAGGAGAGATAGGCCGGGGGTTCGTTCGCCGGAGCTTTAACGCCGAAAGGTATGCCTGGTTTTGCTCTGCTCTTCAGTTATGTAATTGACAGAAATCCCCAACCTTCTTCTGGCCAACGCCCTTTGGGTGCTCGACGGAATGCCAAGCTGGGAGTTTCATCTTGTTTGAACCTTTGGACGACTAGTGTGACTAACTCATCGCCTGTGAGATCCAAAGAATCATGAGCGAACTGATAAACACTAGTGTATTTGCGTGTTACGTTTTGGGAGCATCCTGTGATGTTCTCAGTGTGTGTTCACAAATGTTTACTCTTCTCAGTACTGAAGATTGGTCCGTCAAATCCTTCTGATACAAATGGAACAAGACCACTCGGCTTCGAAGAAAATGAGAGTGGACGATGCAGCCGATTCTGTGATGACTGAAGCACCTGCCCCTGCCACTGCATCAAGTATGAATCAGCAATTATTCTGGAGCCAGTGGCAGCTGCTGGACTCCATCCTTCCCACCGGGGGTTTCGCACACTCCTACGGCCTCGAAGCCGCTATGCAATCGCGCATAGTGAACAACCCAGAAGACCTGAGGTTATTTCTCATTCAAGCCATGGAGAACGTTGGCAGCCTGCTGCTTCCGTTCGTGTACTGCGCCAGCAAGTCTCCTGACGCCCCGACATGGGTCAAGCTAGATCAGCTGCTGGAAGCTACGTTGACGAACGAAGTCGGCAGGAAGGCGTCAACGTCGCAGGGCTCGGCCCTGTTGAGGGTGGCCGCGTCTGTCTTCACCGAAATTCAGGCTCTGCAAGACCTCCGGAAGACATTCCTCGGCTCCACGAGCGTGTCGTTTCACCATGCACCCATATTCGGGTTGATATGTGGGTTGGTCGGATTCGATAGCGAGACCACGCAGAGGGCTTACATGTTTGTGACGATGAGGGATGTGATCTCCGCAGCGACGAGGCTTAATCTGATCGGACCGCTTGCTGCTTCGGTGTTGCAGCACCAGGTTGCTCCAGATGCTGAGAGGATGGTGCAGAAGTGGAGGGACCGTGATGTCTCAGAAGCTTCACAGACCGCGCCACTGCTTGACGCGTTACAGGGCTGCCATGCTTACATGTTCTCTAGGCTGTTCTGCTCCTGACTATGAGGTACACTTCTATATCTTTCTCTGTCTCTGTCTCTTCAAGCATACACAGCAGAGGGTTTAATTTTATGATACATGTACCGTTCTTGGTTTTATGTTACTATGATGTAGACTGCCATTGAAACATCTCGCTTTATTTTTCTGAAATCAGTTAACCAGGGATTTTTGATTATTTGCCACATTGATCACCACATGTCTACCGATCCATAGAGATATATTGTATGTGTTACTCTTAATACATCATCTTCTTTATATTATGGCATATGGTTGATTGATGACTTTGTGCAATGAAATTGAACATTCATTCCAACAAGGTAAGACAAGAATTGAGCAGTTTATTCCGTTGTCCTCTTAACAACAGGAGATACTAAAACAGAATAGAAACTTTGCATGTCCATTTTGTGTCATACTGCCATTCAGTGTTACCAAAAACAAGATAAATCGCAGGGTTCATTTTTCTGAGAAATGTACCATTCATGCTTTTATAATAATATTCTGATGTAGGATGCCATTGAGGCATATCTCCTTATTTCATGAATAAATCAGCTAACCAGTCCATAGAGAAATATGGGTTACTGAGCCTAAATCATTAAAGCATCTTCTATAACATGGCATCTGGTTGTTGATCAATGACTTGTCCAACGCAATTGAATACTCGCATATTCTCTAGGCCGTTTTGCTTCTGACATGAAGCAGTTTGTTCAACTATCCTCCAGTAATGAGATTTTCAAATAGACTAGAGACTTTACAGGTCAATTTAATGTTCCAAAAAACAAGATGATATGTGATATGCCCACTTATATGTCAAGATGACCTTATTCTGCTTTGCATTTGGTTCTTTCAGGTTGCTGAATGTGATTCGGTGTAAGTATGCCCACAGTTTTACCTCGGAGAAGTGCAGGCTTTGGTTAAAGAAAAATGGCATCAGGGAATTAAACACCCCAAAGACAGATGCTCAGTATGATTCTTTTTTATTTACTTGCAAGCAAGATTGTACAGCAATGACACCAGTACATTATGTTCATGCGTGTGAGCCCTCCCTAATTATCTATAACATTATGTTCAATGACACCAGTACATTATGTTCATCTGTCTGCAGCTTCAACAATTACACCATCGATCGATGTAATTGTACCTCACATATTATAGATAAACATTGTTTTCTTCTGCTCTGTGATACTACAAAGTACTGGATCTGTTGCTCCAGCTCTATCTAGATTACTGAGCTACAACAGATTGCTTGGCTTTAAGGGTCTTCTCATAATCCTCGATGAACTTGAAGAGCTCGGAGAAGTTGCCCTTGCCAAACCTGCCACAGCAACCCTTCTGGTACTCTTGCCCGACCTCGTCCTTCTCCATGCACCCTATTCTTTGAATCATCTCCAGGAAAAACATTGGCCTGAACACAATAGCTGATGCAGTTAGATTTGGAATCGCAGAGTAGAAAAAGATACAAGATGCAATCTGAAGTATCTAGAGCACTGAACCTCAAATTACTGAATTATACTACTAGTAGCATGAATACTACCACTTGAACCTAAACTTCCTCAAGTCACTAGATGCTTAGTATGATTCTTCTTTATTTTACTTGCAAGCAAGATAGTACAACAATGTCAACAGTACATTATGTTCATGTGTGTGAGCCTTCTCTAGCCATCTAGTATTACATTCATTGTACACAGGATACATCTGTCTTCGGCTTGACTAATGATAAGGTCGGTGTAATTGTACATCTCATATTACAAAGAAGTTCATTTTGTTTTGCTTCATGATACTACAAAGTTCTGGATCTGTTGCTCCAACTCCAGCTTCTATCTAGGATTACTGAGCTACAACAGATTGCTTGGCTTCAAGGGTCTTCTCATAATCCTCAATGGACTTGAACAGCTCGGAGAAGTTGCCCTTGCCAAACCCGCCACAGCCACCCTTCTGGTACTCTTGCCCGACCTCGTCCTTCTCCATGCACCCGATTCTTTGTATCATCTCCAGGAAAAACGTTGGCCTGGACAAAGTAGCTGATGAAGTTAGATTTGAATCGGCAGAAGTACATAACAGTACCAAATATATCCGGAAAAAAAGGTACTCCCTCCGTCACAGATGTCGCGAAAATTTTGGATGTTTGCGACATTCTTTTTGGGACGGAGGGAGTAGCAAAAAAAAAATGATTGGCCGTACTGGGGAAGAAACCCAGCAGCGTTGTGTATTGATAGCGGTAATTGTGTGCACAACACCGAGAATGCGAGTACGGACACTCGAACTCGGGCGGGACGGAGGGAGTAGCAAAGATGCGGTCAGAAGTAACTAGAGCACTGAACCTCAGATTACTGAATTATGCTAACATGAATACTACCTGTTGAACTTAAACTTGTGCAACTAACCTATACCATGCCGATAATTGGCAACTAGGATACACTGGCTTTTCACTATGCACATGGAGCTTTATTCCCCTTTTAGTTGTCACAGTCTTCATAAAGATGCATCATGCATGGAAGCTCTAAAAAGAGTTTCAGTAGGATCAGGGAGCTGATGCAGTTAGTTTTGGAATCGAAGACAGTAGACATAAAGATAGCAAAGATGCCGTCAGAAGTAACTAGAGCTTTGAAGCTCAAATTACTGAATAATGCTTGCATTAAAACTACCTCTTGCACCTAAAGTTGTGCAAATAGACTATACCATGCCGACAACTGAGAAATGGGAATCTGGGATACACTGGCTTTTCACTATCCATATTGCCTGTAAGCTAGTTGTCACAGTCTTCATAAAGATGCATCATGCATGGATGCTCTAAAAAGAGTTTCAGTAGGATCATATCACCTCATTATACTGATCCTGAACCTTTCTGCATCATGTAATAATGTACAGGAGGTACAAAGTGCAGAGGCTGAAAAGGTTGTGTTTTTTACCTGTCCCCTACTGGTTTGGTGAAGATTTGGAGCAGCACCCCTTGGTCATCCCTGTCGACGAGCACCCCGAGCTCCTGGCATTCCTTGATCTGCTCTTCCGAGAGCACATCCCCCGCGATGCGCCGCACGCCCTCGTAGTACTTGGCCTGCGGCGGCGCCATGAACTCAAAGCCACCCATGGGCGTGCGCGCGCGCATCTCCCTGAGCGTCCTGAGCACGTCGCTACTGGCGAGCGCGATGTGCTGCACGCCAGGCCCGCCGTGGTAGTCGAGGTAGGTCTGAATCTGGCTGCGGCGCTTGGTGCCGTGCACGGGCTCGTTGAGCGGCAGCAGCACGGCCTCGGAGTTGTTGGCGAGCACGACGGAGTTGAGCCCGCTCTCGGCGGTGCCGACGTCCTCGGCGGTGAACTCGGCGAACTCGTGGAAGCCCAGGAAGCCCTTCATGTAGGCGATGACCGGGGCCATCTCCGGCACGTTGCCCACCACGTGGTCGAACCGGGTCAGCCCGTAGTCGACGGCCCCCGGGCTGCTGACAGCCGAGAAGCCAGGTAGGAAGGGGGGGTTTGTTTCGTTGTTGTCAGGGTAGCTGATGAAGCGGAGAACGACGTCGCCGTAGAGCTCGACCTCGGCGAGGGTGTAGCCGTGGCCGAGGTCGGCGGGGGGGAAGGCCGGGCGCGCGCCGCCGGCGACGCTGACGCGGAAGGCCTCGGCGGCGTCGGCGACGCGGAGGGCGACGGCGCGCACCGCGAGGCCGTGGGCGGCGGCGAAGGCCCGCGCGGCGGGGGCGGAGAAGGAGGGGATGGAGGCGGTGGCGGAGGCGGAGGCGGCGGAGTCGTCCGGGGGCGGGGCGTAGGGGGCGGTGAAGAGGAAGGCGAGCGCGCCCGAGCGGAGCAGGAGGGAGGCGTGCGCGGAGTTGCCAGTGGAGAGGTCGGAGCGGGCGGCGAGCGGCGCGCCGAGCGCGAAGGCGAAGCGGCCGGCGGCGGAGGCGGCGTCCGCGCACCAGAGCTCGACGTGGTGGAAGGCGAGCACGGGGAAGCGGTCGCTGCGCGGGTTGACGCGGACCACTCGTGGGAAGCTCCGCGGCGCGTGCTCTGGCGTGACGGCGGGGACTGCGGCGGCGGCGCCGGTGGCGGTGGTGGGGGTGGGCGGCATGGCGTGCTGGCTTCTTGGCCGTGTGTGCTTGGAAAGGAGGAGTGGTAGTAACTCGGGGTTATGGGAGAAGTGGGGGCTGGTAATAAAGGGTAGGGATGGCGCCACGTGGGCGCGGGGTTTGCCATTTGTCCTTTTGGATGTTTGGTGGCGTGGATGTGATGTGGGGAATGGAGCTTGTGATGGGGATGAGTTGCTGACTCGTCTAGGGTACCCAAGTGCAAACATGCTTGTTCACAGCTACAAACCAAAAATTTCAATGGTGTTTTTCTTCTCCATCCGAAACAGAAGGAGACAGCCAATTTGCTCAACAGAATAAGATGATAGTCAAATTATTGTGGGTGTTTTTAAACGGAGGCATGGTTTTTCGAAGAAAATCTGACAAAAACCAACAACAACATAGCCAAACCCACATAAACAACACACCCACACACACACCAACAACCAAGCCTAACAAAGACACGAACAACAGGGCCACAACCGCTCTAGCCAACACAACAGACCACAAAGCGTCACGAATGAAACTCGAAACACGACACTCTAATGCCTTGTTTGGATGCATAGAATTGGGCTTGGTATTTGGGAATCTGGAATTGAGGCCCCAATTCTGTTGTTTGGATGTGTTAGGTATTGGGTTCTGGAATCATGGGCCAATTCCGAGCGTACCCTCCCGCGGGCCAAACTTACCCGTAGCTCGATTCAGAGGTCACGAGCTCCGTATTCGCTCTGAATCGGTCTCTCCCGAAAACTCGAGTGCGAGCGAGAACTGGGAAGGCTCGCTCCCATCGGTGGCTGATGTAGGTGACCCGGCGGCGCCGCCTGGTAAGCACCTCCGCCCTCCCTCTCCCCATCCGTTTCTCAGTCCGGCCGCCCCTGCCCTTCCTCTTCCCCTTCCTCCCATCCCCCTGGCTGCCCCCTCCTCGCGCGCCCCGAACCCTAGCTGTAGCGGCGGGAGATGGAAGACCCGCGGCGGGAGATGGAAGACTGGCGGCGGGAGATGGAAGACTGGTGGTTGACCGGTGGCCTCCCCTCTCCTCTGTGTGCGGCGGCGGCCAGAAGTGGAGGTCGACCGGCGGCCTCTCCTCTCCTCTGTGTAACCATAGACACATCTGAGAGCAATTTTTATTTCGATTTTGCAGAAATTGAGGAGAAAAAATAATATTGAGAAAAATCTGAAATATACATATATATTTTCATTCATATTACAGAGGTTATATTGTTCAAAGTCAAAAAAAAACTTTCAATTCCACACATTGTACATCCAAACAACATTTGGTATTCCATTGAAACTTTAATTCTGCAGGTGAATACCACGCGCATCCAAACACCCAAAATAGTATTCAATTGAATTGGTGGATTTGGTATTCCATTGCCAATTCAATACGGAGGTCAATTCTATGCAACCAAACAGGGGGTAAGAGCACCTCCAACAGGCGATGTATCCAACGCCGTATCAGAAAAAACGACTAATTTAGCGCGGAAGAGACGTAAATTGTTGCTCCTTCTAATTTCGTAAGGAATTGTAAGAAAGGTAACTGCTACAGCTGAGAAGATAGATAGGAGAAAAGCCGTGGCTAGTAGATTTCTCATAGCTGGCTAAGCAACACGTGATGCCCACCTGCATTTGTCTACGAAAGAAACTGTATTTCTTATGCAAATACTTTTAAAAGAGCAGCAATCGTCTGAACGTAAAAGAAATTCACAGAAATACGAAGGAGATCTGAACGTGCAGCACTGCTTCTCTCCATGAGAGCAGTAGCGTTTTCGGTTTCTCCTTGGCAGCTCGATCCCAGTCATCGGCTCGATCCATAACCAAGCAGATGTATGGCCCAGACTCCAGAGGATATGCATATGCACCCCACCCGAACCAGCTGATTACAGATTTCTTGTTTGACCCTTCTCGTTCATTTTCCTCTGGAAACTTGATTTGTCTTCTTCTCTTTTCCTGTTCACGTACAGCCTCGCGATGTCTCCTGCTAAACTCATGCAGTGGGCAGTTTCTTGACGCAACTTGGGATCGCCATCCAGCTGCTGGTAACAAGGGTTAGCATGTTTGTGGTTGCTTCCCGTGCTTTGCTTTGCCGTGTCGTGCAGATGATAAGATCTAAATTATTTGTCATACATTCAGATAAAATTGTTAACTTTGCTAAAACGACTAGGGTAGATCTTACTCGGGTAGGATGGGGATTACCGTGAAACCTGTGAGGTTTACCTTCTCCCTCGAAGAGGACGAACCTGTCGACGTTGACATGGTGACGGCGCGGATCCGTGAGAGAGTGGTGGCGGCGGAGCTTCCCGCGGGCACTATGCTGAACCTAGATCGGTAGGTGTGTTGGTGGGGCGAGTGGCAGGTCGGTCAACCTCGTCACCAGTGTCATCGCCCCCACCACTGTATATATATATAGCACAGGCGACAGGGGCCCACCAACCAGATGCGGTTGGGCGCCCCCGATAAGGGCGCGGACGAGGTCAAGGGTCCGAGTATGAGCCGTTGGGCTCGTACGCGAGGAGATCATCCTAACATTCTCCCCCTTGATCTCAACTTTTCTTTTAACTTTGTACTTTATTTTATTTGTTTCATTTTGGATCAGTACATAGGGCATGTTTCATCGTCATAACTCTATTGTCGATAGAATCAGACAACCACAATACCCTTCTCTGTTTTGAAACAAATTCTTTTACTTTTGGGCCTCTTATAATCCAGGATAGGTAAGACCTTTCCTTCAACCCATGCCGGCTACGTGTTCCTAGAACACGCTGGGTGGTAAGCCTTTCGAATACATATCCAAATGTGGATTTTCTATTATCTTTATCTCCCGCAAAATCTGCATCTTAATACCCTCTTATTTCTAGGGAATCAGATCTTCTGTATGTTAGCACGTAGTTCTTTGTGCCTTTCACATGACGCAATGCCTTCTTACCATTTTCCAGTGTTCAAAACCTGGATTTTCTTGATATCTACCGAGTACTCCGGTGATAAAAGCTAAGTCAGGGCGAGTGCACACTTGTGCATACTGTAGGCTTCCAATGGCCGAAGCATATGGAACCGCTTTCATTTGATCGATCTCGTATTGATTTTGGGGACTTTGATGTTTCCCAAAACTGTCGCCCTTGACTATAGGGGCAGGTGTGGCACTACACTTATGCATATTATACTTAGAATCTTTTCTAAATAAGCCTTTTGCGATAGTCCTATTGCTCCATTATTCCTATCTCCGTGAATTTCTATGCCTAAAACATATGACGCTTCACCAAGATCTTTCATATCAAAATTTGACGACAAGAACTTCTTTATCTCTTGCAGTAGACTACCATCACTGCTGGCAAGCAGAATATCATCCACATACAAGATCAGGAAAATATATTTCCCACTTTTAAACTTTGCATAAACGCAGTTGTCCTCAATATTTTCTTTAAATCCAAATCTCTTAATTGTCTCATTGAACTTTAGATACCATTGTATGGAGGCTTGCTTTAATCCATAAATTGATTTCTTTAGGCGGCATCCCATTTCTTCCTTGCCCTCCATGATAAAACTCTTGAGTTGTTTCATGTAGATATTTTCTTCTAAATCCCCGTTTAGAAATGCCGTCTTTACATCCATTTGATGGAACTCTAAATCAAAATGAGCAACTAGTGCCATTGTGATTCTGAAGGAATCCTTACATGAGACTTGAGAAAATGTCTCATTGTAATCTATCCATTCTCTTTGTGTAAAACCTTTTGCCACAAGTCGTGCTTTATACTTTTTGACATTTCCATTGGAGTCATATTTTATTTTGTAGACCCATTTGCAGCCCACTGTTTTGGCTCCTTTGGGAATATTCTCTAAGTCCCAAACATTGTTGGCACTCATCGATCTCATTTCATCTTCCATGGCCTCCACCCACTTTGATGAATCTGGTCTTCTCATGGCTTCCTCATATGAAGTGGGATCACCTTACATATGAACTGTTTCTGTGTTGTAAACTTTGTAATCAGTCGAAATGGCTGATTTTCTAGCTCTTGCAGACCTTCTAGGGGCCTCAATCTCTGGAGCATTCTATTCCTCAACTTGTGGCTCAGCTTCTGGAGCTGGCTGTTGTTGCTCCCTTTCATGCTCAACAAATGATTCATTCGGCTCCTGACGGACAGGTTCCGAATTTTCACTCATCGTTGTCATGGGTGGAGTCACAACAGGCGCTTGCACCACAATCGTTGGGATTATCGGTGCAGGTGCACATGGTAGCGCAAAAAATGGGTCTTGAGTCATCGGATTAGCTGCATGCACCCTCTTCTCCTCAAGATCAATTTTCCGAGCTACCATGCTCCCCCTCATCATTTCGTCATCTAAGAAGACAACATGTCTCGTGTCCACAAACTTTGTGTATTTCTCTGGACAGTAGAAACGATAACCTTTTGACTTTTCAGGATAACCAATAAAATGGCAGCTAACTGTTTTGGTATCGAACTTTGCGATATTTTGATTAAATACTTTGGCCTCAACAGGGATCCCCCACACTTTCAAGTGGTTTAGAGAAGGCACTCTCCCTGTCCATAGCTCATACGGTGTTTTGGGCACCGATTTACTTGGTACTCTATTTATAATGTGAATAGCGATTTTTAACGCCTCAATCCACAATCCCAATGGTAGGGTGGAATAGCTCATCATACTGCGCACCATATCCATAAGGGTGCGGTTGCGCCTTTCAGCTACCCCATTCTGCTGAGGTTCGCCCGGCATCGAGTACTGGGCGACTATTCTAGTCTCATGTAAGAACCTTGCAAAAGGTCCACGACTTGGCCATATGGAGTATGTCGACCGTAGTACTCCCCTCCACGGTCAGACCTGACTATCTTTATTCTTTTATCATGTTAATTTTCAACTTCAGCTTTGAATATTTTAAATTTATCCAACGCTTCTGTTCTTTCTTTGATTGGATAAATATAACCATATCGGGAGTAATCATCCGTAATGTTATGAACTAATCATAGCCATCCACACTTTTTAATTTTCTTTACAAATTTTACTTTAATGCAATCGATGCACTGTTCTATGTCTGAGAATTCTAATTGAGGAAGAATATCATTTTTAGCCAGTCTTTCTATTCTCCCCTCGAAATATGGCCTAAGCGACATTGCCATAATTTCGATGGTTCATCAGTTCTTTTTCTTTTCTTTTGTTCTTTTTCCGACGAGGATATTTTCTCATTCACTTTGCACACAGACAACACCCACATACCCTCGAAATATAGCCTAAGCGAAAGTGCCATAATTTCGTTGATTCATCAGTTCTTTTCTTTTGTTCTTTGTCCGACATGGACAACACTTTTTCACTCACATTATACACAGACAACACCCACATAAGCATTATGACACCATATGGCACACTTGTCATGTCCTTCCTGTCCATGTGTACTTTTCTGTCACCAGTTGCTACAGCAGCTGGGTCGCACATATCTTTGAAGAATCAGTGAACTGGTTCTTTATTGCTTTCAAGATACTCCTCTACGGAAGCACACTCTGAATTGAGCCCACAATAGCGTTCTCAATTGTATTCTTTATAAATGGCACTTAGCTACTTTTTATTCTGCCATGCAGCATCATCTTTCTTGTCATTTCTGACTGGACCTTTTGGTCTGACCGGCTGTGGGAACCCAGTCCACCTCAACATAAATCGACCATCTTTCTACATTCAGTGTAGTTGTCATCTCTGAGGGTTGAAACATCCTTGATGCAGCTCATCAAGTAGTACCCTCATTTAAACCACAATGAAGTGAATTGCATGCAATAATTCAACGTTGGTTAAAATTAGAACATACAACTGTTAATGCAAATAAAACTATATCATCGTTGGGTAGAAATAGAGATAAATGCACATCTTATCATTACAACAAAACCATGGTCATGTCATTAATGAAGTTGGTCATAAAATGACAGAATCATAATTGTTTCAACAATCACTTTTAATCAACTTTTAAATTCTAGTCATCACTTTTGCATTTTTCAAATTTAAAATGCATCTTACTATTTGCAGCGGAAACTTTGAATTCATTAAATTCTAAAACTTTCAGAAGCTTCTGTGTTACTTTTTATTTCCTAAAACAGATATCTCGTTGGTTCAATTTGCTCAGAAGAAAATATTGACAATATGCATCTTTTACTATTTGCAGCGAAAACTTTGACTTTAAACTATTAAATTTTCAGAGGCATTACTATTACTTTTCATTTCCTAAAACAAATATATCGTTGGTTCAATTTGTTAGGAAAAAACTATGCAAAAATTGGCCCAAAACTGACCTAAAAATGCCCCTGGAATAATAAAAAATATTAAAATTGTTAAAACTTTACGCAGGCCCATGGCCTGCTCGGCCAAGACTGCGCCCATGCGTGGTGCTCACGCGGTGAAAGAGGCCTGCTACACGACCCAGCCTGCGTCACCCACGCTGCGCGGCCAGCGGGACGCACGCGGCCTGCTACGCGGCCCGAACGCGGCCTAGACACGGTGCCCACGCTGCCAGCTAGCGCAGCACGCTCCTGGCCGTCGGATCGAATCCGACGGTCGAGCATCTCTTTCGGCCGGCATGAAAAGGCCCAAAACGGCCAGAAACCCTAACCCTAGACCATTCCCCTGGCCACCTTCTCTGCCCCGCGTGCCTCCTCTCTGGCGGCTGGCGACGGTGCCTCCTCGCGCTACGCCCAGCTCGCCGGCGGCGGGTGGCTCCCTGAGCCTCTGCACTGCCCTCTCTGTGGCAGCGGCGGAGAGGATTCTCCTCCCGCGTGCGCCAGCGGCAGGTGGCCAGGGACGAGTCCCTCCTCGCGAGACTCTGCCGCCCCTATCTGTGCTCTTTCTTTTTTCCACCACCACCCGATGGAATCCGACGGCCATGACGGAAGTGATGTGCTGCGGCGCCCCCCTGTGCCTCTTGCCGGTAAGTGCGTCCACCCGAGCGGTGGGTGCACCGCCATCAAGCGACGTAGAGGCGGTGCCCTTTCTTTGTCGACGACGAGCACGAGAACGAGCGCGATCGCGGTTTTCTTTGCCGGCGGCCGCTCAACAACAACAGCAGCAGCCGGTGGGTTGAAGGAGGTTCTTTGCCGGCGAGGCCGAGGCTCTGCCCGGTGAGCCTTTCTTTACCCTTTTTCCTTGGGTACGGGTTAGGGTTTCTAGTTCATCTTTACAACCCGAGAACAAAGATCTAGGATTTGCTGTTCACAAATATCTACCCGAAAACAAAGATCTACAAACTACATGGCTTTGATACCAATGTTAACTTTGCTAAAACGATTAGGGTAGATCTTAGCCGGGTAGGATGGGGATTACCGTGAAAGCTGTGATGTTTACCTTCTCCCTCGAGGAGGACGAACCCGTCGACGTTGATGTGGTGACGGCGGTGGATCCGTGAGGGATTGGTGGCGGCGGAGCTTCCCGTCGGCACTCTGCTGAACCTAGATCGGTAAGTGTGTTGGTGGGGCGAGTGGCAGGCCGGTCAACCTCGTCACCAGTGACACCGCCCCCACCATTGTATATATATAGCACAGGCGACAGGGGCCCACCAACCAGATGTGGTTGGGCGCCCCCGATCAGGGCGCGGACGAGGTCAAGAGTCCGAGTATGAGCCGTTGGGCTCGTACGTGAGGAGATCATCCTAACAAAAATATTATCTAAAATCTTTCTAGGTTTATTCAATCTTTGATAAACAATTTGGTTCGGAGAGTAACAAATTTGGCCGTATCTAATTTCCAATTTTTGAAGTAGATTTCTGAAGCTAGAGAGTTTTCTAAAGTTTGTTTTGCAACTTTACAATTAGTGGTGTGATGATACAATCAGATAACAAATATGTGAGTTTGTGTGTTTTCTGCATTTCTTATATTTATTCGGTTTTCGTAGATTACAAGCTCAAGAGAATTCGGAAGATTAGTTTTCAAACCATGATTAGCATAAGTGGTTCTTCTGATTGATCCAAACTGCAAAATGTTTCACTATTCCTTGGTGACATTTCTCTAGAGTAAGAGTCTACTTCATATGAGAGCAAATTTTGATACTTGGGTACATTGGATATGTGTTACGCCTGATGACCAAATTAGTGATTGGTTTTGTTTTTGGAGATTCTTGCATAAACATTTCCATTCTAGCATGAGAACAGTTTTATTCGCTTCGCTATAGGGCATAGGTTTTAATATGGACATGACAAAGGGATGTCTTATTGAAAATAAGAATTGCGAACAATATGCCAGCTTTCTATTCTATATTGCAAATATATTGATCTCCGCCTTATGTACTTGGCACCTTGCAGGCTCATGTTTCACATGTTATACAAGTTATCCCTACTTGATGAAAAAAATATTGAAATGGGATTGGAAGTAAGGTTATGTTTAGCTAACATGTGTTGGTTGCTTGACATATTGTCACTTGCGCCACAACTTCCTCCTCCGAGTATAGACCTGCCCAATAATTCAGAAATGAACAAATGTTAAGATCATTAACACAAGAGACATGAGCACAAAACCCTTAAAAGTTATCTTGTTTCTGGTGGTCCAAGTGGCCCAGAAAACAACAACAGTTAATAGTGCAAAGAACTTCTTGTCCCCTGGCATATAAGCATATAGCCAAGCTAAACATTGCCAAACATTTGAAGGACAATTATTAGCCCCCACACACAAGCCAATAATACCCCAAGCCACCTTAGCAACATCACAAGAGAAAAATAAATAGTTTGCATTCTCAGTGTCATTACAAAAGAAGCAACAAAGGGAACCAGTCTATTTTCCTTTCTTTAAGTTGTCTCTAGTCAAAATAGCATCATAGTATAAGTGCCACAGGAAAATATTTATTTTCAAAGGTAACTTTGATTTCCAAATCCATCTATTATTAGCACCAGTAACATTATTTTCAAGCAACTTGTAAACTGACAAAATTGAAAAATATTTGTTATCAATCAAACTCCATCTCACCACATCAAGTTCCAGGTTAACTGTCTTTGACAATTGATATCTTTATGTTATTCCATTGATTTAGAAGCTCTAGTCAAATGCCTTCTAAAGGGAATGTTAAAATCGTGTCAACATTCTATCCAACTGGAATGTGCAACTTTCAACAAAACATGAACAAGTTCCTTTCTAATTTTATCTGAGTGCAATAAAATTAGGCGCGAGCATTACAGTATAGGATCATCACACGCCATCATGAGCATTATAGACTAGCAACGCTAGCATCTTGAACACACACCTCGGTAGACAATGAGAAAAAAAACATCAGGCATGCAAGCTCTTTCATGAACAAATTCCAGGGACGAAACAATTGGGAAAATAATTCTGAATTGGCATTTAATTTGTTTCCATAACCAAATAAAAACATGAAGAAATTAGGGCTTGTACACCGGAGCCAAAGGAGAAGAAATTTTATTTGCAAATCAAAGATAAGCAACACATCACTACTTAAGTCAGAAAAAACACATAGTGCAGCAGTCACAAAAAACGCACCATCATTTCCACAAGGATGCATCAGATTATTGGGGATATAAAATCACAAGAACACAAATCTGAGGATCTCTCTCCCAAACATGGAACATTACGTTCACAATAATTAAAGGATGTCTTCCCATACAAATGGCAAGCAAGAAAAAGGTAGAAGCGAATTGCAGGACAATAAAATGAGCATTGTAATATCTCTATGGTCTTGTTTACTCTAACCAGCAACATAGTTTGCGCGCTTCATACATTTCAAGCTACAATATAATCATTCTATGCTTCTACAAAATAAAAAATAGAATGCTAAAGATCGTAAAGATATTAACAACATATATTCTTCATCATGCTTGATAGAGAGCGCTACTTCCCCACATTTTTCTCCTTCATCGAACGGATTAGCCACACATGAGAACAATCATGATCACTGCCACTAACAACCTCCTCACAATACATGTACATCTCTACAGGTGGAGGTTTCTAGGAATCCCAATGAGAGGGATGCAAACAATATAATGTTATACGATATGAATAACAAGCATCATCACCTTATTGCGTGAATAGAGTAACCATTTATCGAACAATTACATAAATCATTTGGTGAAATAATACGAAGACCAGAGAACATCGAGTAAGAAGCATTTGATTGTAGGCCTTGTTGCTAAGAACTGAGGCTAAATCCTTTCAAAGCCATTTTCATTCTCTGTACTAAAACTGCAAAAGCTAGCACGACCTGGATTAGTAAATTGGTTATTTGAGAGCCAGAACTGGTTGTACCTTTGTCCCGAGAACACAAAATTGCAATAAGAACTCATCTAGCTCAGAGCATTGGAGGAAGGATCAAACCTTGTGGGTGGGGAGGAGAGTAACCTCTCCATTTTTGTGACACACAAATGTAAATAAACCACAATGGGTTTCTAACGGTACCTCCGTAGCTGAATTGCACAAAACAATAGCCATTAAATTGTAGCGTACAAGGTGATATACACCGACTCGGTTGGCTATTACCAGTTGCCGCACACCCTAGGTTCGGTATTGGGCCGACCCATTGCTGCCCTTTTTTCTATTGTTTATTTTTATTTACGTTTTTAAAAGTTTCAAAATTTTAATCTAAACTTTTTTTTTCCAGAAAATAAACTTCTTCCAAAATCTGAAAAAGTTCTAAAATTTGATATTTTCAAAATTTGATTTTTTTTGTAAAAAACAAAAATATTTATGAACATTTTTTAATTCTGGTTTTTTAAAATTTAAACCTTTTTAAATTTTGAATGTATTACAATTTGAACAAAAAGGGAAAAAAATAAAACAAAAAACAAACGAAAAGAAAGAAAATAACAAAAACAAAAAATGAAGAAAAAACAAAAATGGCCTAGGCCCAATACCCGACCAGGGTTTGCGGTGCTTGGTAAGCACTGACTTAGTCGGTGTATAGAATTGGCCCCAACAATGTTTGGGAACCCCTATACCACGCCCATCAGCGCTTGCGAGCGGCGCATCGCCTGAAGGCAATCACGCCCGGGTCGGCCCATTAGTTGCTTGTTCGGTTAGAAAGAATTATCATTCCTTTTCTCTTTGCACATCATCCAATCTTTAGCCCACTTGTTGCACTAGCGGTTATCCAAGCTCGAATCCTAGTCTCAACGTTTTCCCAACCATTTTTCAAATTTGAATTTAAATAGAAAATAAACCTGAACAAATTCTGAATTTGAGCAAATTTCAAATCCCAAAAAATAGTATTATTTTTTAATTTGAACAAAATTATGTGCAGCTTTGTAAATGTTCAAAATAAAAAAATTCAAAATTTAATAATTTCATTTTTTTAAATTTGCTAATATTTGAAATTTCTTAGATTCAAAATTTGCGCATTCAGAATTTGCTTAGATTTGAAATTTTCCAAAATTTAAAATTTGCTTAACTTTGAAATTTGCTCAAATTTGAAATTTTCTCGAATTTATTTATTTTAAAATTGAAAGAAAAATCAGAAAAATAAAAAACCAGAGAAACTGCCGAAGAAAAAGTAAAGAACTGAAAGTTTGCAAAACCGTAGAAATCCACTCTCCTGTTAATGGGCTTGCCCGAAAAGCGATCACACGCTTGCGTAAGCTATTAACGCACGCAGCTGGTGGGAAATAGGTGATCCCTATTCCCCGCTTAATGCGGGAGCGAGCGGGTGCTCCGCTCAGAGCGGGATAGATCTGGGCCGGCCCATTAGCAAGGGCAGCGTCTTCTTTTGTTTTTCTTCTTCAGTTTTCTTTGTTTGTTTTGATTTTTATCTGGTTTTGCTGGTTTCTTTCCTCTCATTTCTGGTTTTTCCGAATGATTTTTTCTAAACTTTTTTAGAATTTGAACATTTTTAAATTTTGAACTTTTTTAGAATTTGAACACTTTTTATTTTGAAATTTTTTTGAGTTTGAACATTTTCAGGTTTGATCTTTAGTGAAATTTGAACAATGTTTATTCTGAACATTTTTAATTTGGAACTTTTCATATTCAAATTTTGTTTTCTTTTTAAATTTGTTCTATTTTGAAAATTGTTCGTTTTTAAAAATCGTTCGATTTTGAATTTTTTTGGTTTATAATTTGTATAGATTTTGATTTTTTTTCGATTTTGAATTTATGCAAATTTTGAAAACCGAAGCAAATGCGCAACTTAAAGTTTCGGTCACGAATGAAACAGAAGGAGAAAAGATCGACATTATAAATGGGCCTGGCCCAGCTTAGTTTTCCACAATGTTCCGTTAATATATAAAGCGGTGAATAGGCCCACCCTGGGAAATAGGTTTTCCACAATGTTCCGTTAATATATATCTCTACTGGCTGGCCTGATTTAGTGATTTTTAACCTCAGGCCCATGAAAATCTTTTGACGTACCAGGCGAAGTCATCGCGTCCGTGCTCCTCGCCCTCCGTTTCAAATTTCCATTTCAAATCTCACTGCCCCCATCCGCCTCTTCTCCCCCTCTTCAACCCTTTCCACTTCCACCAATCTCTCCCCGGGATCCCGGACCACTCCCCAAACCCTCAAACCGCGGCGGCGGAGGCGGAGTCGGCCGGCACCGAGCGCGCGCTCCCGGTAGGATTCCTCGCCGCCATGGGCTGCTTCCTCTCCTGCTTCCGCGGCCGCCCCGGCAGCGCGTCCGGCGACGGCCTCCAGGTACGCCTACACCCCTGCGAGTAAGTTTAAACCCCTCGTTCTCGATCCGCACGGCCATGATCTGTTCCCGCTGGTCCAGGACCCGCTCGTGCGCGAGAGCAGGCTCGGGGACGCCTTCCTGGACGACCGCGACCACGACGCACCAAGTGGGTTCTGAATTTTGTTTTTCCCCGGCCGATCCAACCGGATTCGATGTGCTCGTGGACTGATTTCTTGGTTTTGGTTTGCGGCATGGCTTGTTGTTTCAGAACTTGAAGCGGGCGGAAAACTGAAGGAGGATTTGGGGAACGGCGGAGTCCTCGACGACGAACTCAGGCGAGAGGTACCTGCAAGGCGTTACTCTGTTTCCTTGCTTGTTGTTACTGTGTGCAGCTCCGTCGGCATTCGGACCGTATTGAATTAGTTGATGCGTAGATTAATTTTGTGCTGTTCCGTTTGTCACGTCTGCATATACTGTCCATGTGGCGGTCTTCGTGGACTGATCAGAATGTGGGTGTTGTAGCCTAGATGGATTGTTCCCGATCTTGTATTATTGGTTGTCATGTCTTCTGCGGTTGCCAAGCTGACCTATTTAGTCTAATAATGTGAAGTGTGCGGCCCTAGCAGTACTATGTGGACAAGCTATATCTTCTACTGTCATGCTTTTCTTTGGCAGTGGGGGTTTTATGCAGAAATGGGCTCTTTGTGTAGTTTAAGTTTTAAATCCAAAAGTTCAACTCCTCAATATACCATGTCAACTGGATGTTCATTTTGTCCTGTGTGCCAAGGCTTATGCTCTAGATTGACCGGTGGGAATATTACGGTTTAGTAGAATGTATAATGCATGCAGCCCCGGCAACAAAATAAAACAATCTGTATTTTCAATACTTCTGAACTTTTTAGCTTGTGGAGACGCATCTGGTGATTGACTGAAAAGAATACTGCTTATAGTGTAAACACCCCAGCCCTTTGTCTCTGTGTAGACCATATTGTCGGCAGGGAGTAGTTACAATTGAATTGGTTGATGCATATAATTTGAACTGCTCTATTTGTCACATCTACACTGCTGATGTAGTCATCATCGATAGTCTATAGGTGTTGTAGTCTAGATGGATTATTCTTTTTTTTCGAGAAAATGCAAAGGACTCTTTGCGTTTCATTTCATTGAAAAGATAAGAGGGAAATAGTTTACAAGCCTCCTAGGAGGTAGATTACAGATTCTAACCAAAAAGCCTAGTGTACATCCCAGGTTGTTGGCAACACCACGCCAAGGCCAGTGGGCGCCTGCGTGTGCCCACAGCTTAGCTTCATTCTGGATGTCACGCATCAGGTCGGTGACAGAGGGCCGTCCCCGTTCAAAAACGCAGATGGACTATTCTCTATCTCGTGTTATTATGGGTTATGTCTACATGAACTTTGTAGTTAAAAGGGAGTTCTGTAATTTGCCAAGGGGAACCATGTAGCAGAATGTAAAGTTTGCAGCTCAATGTTATGTCCAAAGTTTACATTTTTCTCCTTTCATCTTTTCTTTGGTTATGGGGGTATATGAGTATATGAAAATTGTCTGTTTGTGCATTTTAAGTTTAAATAACGTTTTGACCCCTGAATATTCCATGTTCGCTGGATTTAATTTTGCAACGTGTGCCAACGCCTGTACTCTGCATTGATCTGTGGATTTAACTGGATGTTCATTTTGTCCTGTGTGCCAAGGCTTATGCTCTAGATTGATCAGTGGGAATATTACTGTTTAGTACAATGTATAATGCATGCAGCCCCGGCAACAAAAATAAAAAAATCTGTATTTTCAATACTTCTGAACTTTTTAGCCTGTGGACACGCATCTGGTGATTGACTGAAAATTGAATTAGTTGATGCATATAATTTGAACTGCTCTATTTGTCACATCTACACTGTTGATGTGGTCTTCATCGATAGTCCGTAGGTGTTGTAGCCTAGATGGATTATTCTCTGTCTCGTGTTATTAACTTATTATGGGTTATGTCTAGATGAACTTTGTAGTTAGAAGGGAGTTCTGTAATTGCCAAGGGGAACCATGTAGCAGAATGTAAAGTTTGCAGCTCAATGTTATGTCCACAGTTTGTATTTTTCTCCTTTCATCTTTTCTTTGGTTATGGGGGGTATATGAGTATATGACAATTTTATGTTGGTGCATTTTAAGTTTTAACTAACGTTTTGACCCCCGAATATTCAATATTCCATGTTCACTGGATTTTATTTTGCCATGTGTGCCAACGCCTGTACTCTGCATTGTTCTGTGAGAACTATTTTCTGTTCAGTAGAATGTAGTATAAAGTATGACATGGCAACAACAACAAAAAACTATCTGCCTTTAAATACTGTTTTACTTTTTGGCTTCTGGAGACACATGCAATAATTGTCTGAAAAAACATGCAACTTATAGTTTAAACCCTACAACCCGTTGTTTAGACCATGTTCACTGGATGTGTCATAAAAAAAATACCGCCACAAGCACACTGAAAATTTTGCAGATGCGTTTTTCTATTTGCTAAAGCCTATGTGCACTGTCAAGATTAAATCACAAACTTCTAGTTCTTAACACCTTTTGAATTTTCTGACTTTGCTAAATTCTAATACAGGGTATGGTGTCCAGTGCATTACTTTGTAAATTTTTTTTGTACGTATGATATGAGTAGTTCATAATAGTACGATGATCAGGCAGGATTCTAATCCTCAGATATAGGCTATGTCTTACTCGCTGTGAGCTTTCGACATACACTTTTTCAACTGATTACCTTGGAAAAGTTCTGTAATACTCATTTGTTGGGTGTTTCTAGGTTTATGCCTGCATTGCCTTGTCATTTGTTGGGTGTTTCTGGGTTTATGCCTGCCCTGCCTAGTCAATGTTACACTTTGCCTTTGCAAGTCTGTTTTAGCAGACATGCTCTGTTCCAACTGATTTCCTTGGAAAAGTTCTGTAGTACTCATTTGCTGGGTGTTTCTAGGTTTATGCCTGCACTGCATAGTCAATGTTACACTTCGCCTTTGCAAGTCTGTTTTATCTTATGAAACTTAGTACTCTACATTAACAAATTCCATATCTGTTCAAATTGCTTTGAGATGATTTTTCATGGAATTCTACTATAACCAGGCAAATTATCTGAAATCATGTGGCGCAATATCAGAAACCCCTCCAGAAATTCTGAAAGTATCAAATCAACCCAAAGCAGATGATAGTAAAGAGGTAACGATTGTGTTTTGTGATCTTCTTTTCGTGCAATTCGCTGCCTGACATTGTTGTTTGACAACACAGTGCGATGCCACACCCAATAATGCACAGGATATTAAAGGGATAACGGAGGTATCTGAAGATAAAGATTATATATATGAAGAGTAAAGACCTAACCCTTATCTTCGTGAATGTTGCGATTGTATAAGATAGTGTCGTTAGTCATTACTAGCCACAAAGTTAACTCTTTGTCTCTTCATATAGGTTCAATTGTGATGGGCATGGTGCAGTGAGTCATGACCAGAACACTGATGAAGGTGCTGATGATGTTAGTGGGGTTGAATATAAAGATAACTCACCTGAAGGGTAAGAGCCTCTATCTTCGTGAATGTTCCTAACCTGTAAACTACTGCCATTACTTTGGTTAACTCGTCAAAAAACATAACCCTTCGTCTCTTCTATTATAGGTTCAACTGTGATGGGCATGGTGAATTGAGTCATGACCAGAACACTGATGAAGGTGCTGATGATGTTAGCGGGGTTGAATCAGAGTCTGCATCATTGTTACAGGATAAGTCTTCATGCCGGAACATCACCAACCAGAACCTTGATTCTAGCGACTCGCCTTTCCCTACTCCTTTGGTTCTCAGAGGTGACATTCAGACTCCTGGAACAATGTTTACAGCATACCAGCAGAATGTTAAGACTGGAAAGCGTGGGAGGACAGGCAAACAGTTCATCTACCCTGTTCTGAGACCTATCGAGAACAAACTAGAATGGATGGAACTGAGAGACGAGTCTTCACCTATGATTGCATCCCATCCTCCGAAAAGAAGGTACTTGTGTGAAGATTCTACTGAGAAACCTCAGCAAGCTTTACCAAGCTCGGTGAGCCCAGACACGGAGCTACCAGAATCTGCACTGTTTTCATTCCATGCCAAAAGTAAAGGGCAAGCTGAAGAGGTGACATCACCAGAGGAACACAACCAGAATGGCAGCCAACAGATTCTGGATGGTGGCATTGGAGAGCTCGTGAAAATTAGTAGTTCATACAACGAGAAGCATGGCGTGGCTAGTCTGTCCTCTTGGCTCAAGACTTCATCTGCAGAAGGTAGTGAGAGCCATAGTGGAATTGGTGGCGACTTCGGAAAGCTGCCGGGCTTCGGGAGGATCGGCGATATCACGGAGGTGCCGATCTTTGTGGCTTCTGGGCTGAACTGGAACGATGACAATCCTACTCCCATGTTGCCGAAGCCGGTGTGGGATGGGAATGGGATTCCAAACACAACCACCAAGTATAAGGAGGTATATTTTCTTTCTAAATATTTCCCTCGACCATAGTTATATGTGTCGCTTACTCTAGTACGAACTTTGCTGTTATTAGGACCAGAAAGTGAATTGGCATGCCACACCGTTTGAGGAAAGGCTGATGAAAGTTTTATCCGATGAGAAACCGAAGCATGAAAGGTACGTACCCTGCATTTTTTCCCTTCCTGCAAACGCTTTCACCAGATACCACAGAATTAACATTCACATCATGAATAATTGACAACTGTACCAGGAAGATCAGTGGCAAGCTGATCCACCTCGAGGAAGACGCAATGGAGAGCCTTGCAACTGCTTCCTCGTGATCGATGGCCTGGGAAATGGTCCAGATGTTGGCCAATCCGACATGAGCCCCCCTTAGCTGCTGGTCCTGTCAACTGTCTACCATTTGCAGACTGGGTGTCTGAAGCTGAACTAAAATTCCCATCTCAAGTGAAGCTTTTGTTTGCGCCCCAATGCAACTTTACACTGTAAAAATACATGATATGCGCCGCTGCTGTGATTATGCGATCATCATCACCTGCTGATTGATGATGCTGGTATATCAATAAAAATAAGAAAACATTGCTTCATGCCCTGCTTGTACTGTGATGTTGGGTCTGTCCCAAACAGCAACGGTGGTTGCCGTTTACAGTTTTCCAATAGATCAGTTTTGAAAGTGTTGCAGAGAATATGCTTTGGCCTCGCTCTGTTGGATCATGGACCAGTATCCCGATCCCATCAATACATGTGACCCACTGAAGGCCCAGATAGACAGGGAAGAGTTTCTACGACGTTTAACACGGTAAGATTTGTGCCGCATGTGATGTGAGATGCTGGATCCGTCTGGGATGGACATCGGTGGAAGGAAGCAAACAATGGTGTGGGGAGCTACCAGGGAATCAAACCCCAATTCCCAAACTGGAAAGAATGGCGCAGGCACTGTAAAACCCTGACACGATGAAAACAAAACGAGATCAACTCATCAAACAGGCAGGACAAAGAGACAAAGATGCAAGCCAGATGCCCAGATCCATGCCCCGGCAGCCGATTAAAAGAGCACTAATCTATGGCTCAAATGGGTCATATGGTAGAGGCCCCTCACGCAGGTGGAGGTTCACGGGTACGACGACTGTTTGGCACGCCCACGCGCGCTTGCCTGTCTGTCTCCCTGTCTGACTCGCTCCGGCAGGCATGATGGCCTGCATCTGCATGCACTGTAGCCGCTGATTCTCGGCGACCACACGCCCCACCACAAACTTGCGTGGTCGATCGGTTCGTATTGGATCGATCGTTATCGTGGAATGTAATTACTCTTTGATATATGTATAGTTCACCATGGTAGCTTGAGATCTTGTCATTTGGGTCTAGTGTAGCTCTTGGTGTCCTGCTTGTTAGAGCAATATGCTTGTTGTATTATCAGGGGGCCAAAGGCCACAATATATAGTACATGTACAGGTGCATATATGCAGAAAGCCCCATAACATATGGGGAAACTACAATAGACAAATATATACATCTAACACCCCCCCTCAAACTCATGGTGGATCCACAACACTGAGTTTGGAGAGTAAGAAATCATGCTGCGCTCGAGTCACATTGCCTTCGTAAAGAAATCCGCCAACTGCAAATCGAAGGCACATAATGAACCGCAACAACATCATCCTGCACTCTGTGCACGTGTGTAAAAAGCATCAACACCGATATGCTTGGTCAGCTCATGCTTGACCGGATCACGTGCAATACGATAGCACCTGTCTTGTCGGACAAAAGCGGAGTGGGTGTCGTAACAGAGACCCCAAAATCTGCAAGCAACCACCGTAACCAAGTCACCTCGGCAATCAACAAAGCCATAGCCCGCAACTCGGCCTCAACACTCGAACGAGAAGCTGCGACCTGTTTCTTCGTCTTCCAAGCAACAAGCGAACCACCAAGAAACACACGAGTAAGCGAAAGCGAACGACGATCGCATAGGATCACTCGCCCACGTAGCATCCAGAATAGCACTCGGAGGCTGGAGAGAGCTGGAACGGGGAAAGAAAAGGCGACGAGTGATCGTGCCACGAAGATAACGAAGAACACGAAGGAGATGACTATAGTGAACAGTGGTAGGAGCTGAGACAACCGACTCGAGAATATGAACAGGATAAGAAATATCGGGACGAGTGACGAGCAAGATAAACAAGACTCCCAACAAGATGGCGATAACGAGTGGGATCGGGAAGAGGATCACCATCGGTAGGACGAAGCTTAACATTAAGCTCCATAGGAGTATCGACCGTGCGCTCATCCCCAAGAGCGGCACGAACAAGAAGATCCTGAATGTACTTTTCTCGAGAGATAGAAAAGCCATCGAAGTGGAGGAAACCTCAATGCCAAGAAAATAGCGAAGAGGACCAAGATCGGTCATAAGAAGCTGATCGCGAAGACGAGCCTTGACAAAGGCAATATACTCGGGATCATCACCGGTAATGATCATATCATCAACATAGAGAAGAAGAAGAGTACGTCCACGAGGAGAAGTGTGAACGAAAAGTGCGGGATCATGAAGACTAGGAGAGAAACCAGCGGCGAGTCACCACGAGGCGAAGCGCTCAAACCGGGCACGAGGGGCCTGTTTGAGACCATAGAGAGAACGTCGGAGACGACAAACCATCCCATCGGGAACGGAATACCCGGGAGGAGGCTGCATGTAAACCTCCTCACTCAACTCGCCATTAAGAAAAGCATTCGAACATCAAGGCTGGGAGACGGACCGGCGGCGAACGAAACAACGGCAAGAAGGGTACGCACGGTAGTCATATGAGCCACGGGGGCAAAAGTCTCATCATAGTCACGGCCGTGCTCCCGCTGAAAACCACGAGCCACAAGACGTGCTTTATAGCGCTCAAGAGATCCATCGGAGCGAGTCTTAATTTTATAGACCCACTTACACGTGATAGGACGAACACCGGAAGGGGAGAAACAAGATCCCAAGTGCCGGTGCGCTCAAGCGCGGCGATCTCCTCGGCCATGGCAAGGCTGCCATTCGGGATGACGCTCGGCATCCCGATAAGAAGTCGGCTCGGAAACGACGGAGAGACCATGCCGACTAGGAGAGTAACGAGCCGGGGCACGACGGCCGACGGACAGGCCGGGAAGGGGAAGATCATCAGCGGAGGACAACTCATCAGAAGAAGAGGAAGAAGGGACAGCATCGGAAGGATCCGAAGCCGGAGAACGAGGAGTACTAGGTGGACTAGACGGACGAGAGGATGTCGCCGAAGGGGGCGCATCAGAAGTAGGAGGGGGAGGAGAAGGGACAACAGGGGGTGCATCCGGAAAAAGAAGAAAAGAGATATCATCCACCGGGTAAGTACCTGAGGTGGGGCGAGGATAGAAGGGACGCGTCTCATCAAACGTGACGTCACGAGAGATGCGCATCCGACGACCAACGGGGTCCCAACAGCGATAGCCCTTATGCTCATCACGCGTATCCGAGAAAAACACACTCAACGGACTGAGCGGTTAGTTTGGTGCGTTCACGAGGAGGCGGAAGGACATAGCGGACGCAACCAAATGAACGGAGAGTCGAGTAGTCCGGAGAACCACCGGAGAGACGCTCGAGAGGAATGCCACCCTGTAGAGCGGCGGAAGGCTGAATGTTAATGAGGTGGGCCGACGTAGCAACAGCCTCAGCCCAGAAATGTGGCGGAAGAGAAGAAGCAATCATCATAGCACGGGTGGTCTCAAGAAGATGACGATGCTTATGCTCGGCGACGCCATGTTGAGCATGCGCGCCGGGACAAGAAAGCCGAGCGAGGGTGCCCTCCTCGGCAAGGACACCACGAAGGTCGCTGGGAGATATACTCACCAGCGAGAATCAGCACGGAACACGCGAATGTGTGAGGAATGCGAGTGCGGACCATGGCCGCAAAACGCCGATAAATAGAGAGCACCTCACTGCGAGAGTGCATGAAAAACACCCGGGTGTACGCGTGAAAAATCATCAATGAATAAGATATAGTATCGATGGCCCCCTTTCGAAGCGAAGGGAGCCGGACCCCAAACATCCGAATGGACTAAATCGAACGGTCGGCGAGAGACAGACACACTAGTAGGATAGGGAAGGCTGAATCTGTTTGCCTAACCTACAACCACGACGAGTGTAACGACCCATCTCCGAGAGACGGACCCCGAAGGCCACGATGAACCAAAGACGATAGGCGAGAGTCACAAAGATGACCAAGCCGATGATGCCACTCGCTGAAAAGAGCCGGTGACAGAGGCAACAACCGGAGGAGAACTGCGAGATGAAGTGGCAGCGGAAGGAACACGAAGCCGGTCTAACTCCCAAAGCCCCGGAGACCGACGGCTACGAGGGCCGGCTCCAACCCGGGGCACGTGTGCGACGATCCCGAACCGCACAAGACTCGGCGTCAAGAATGACGCGACAACCAGAATCGGTGAGCTGGCTAGCAGAGAAAAGGTTCATCGAAGGCGAGGAACATGAGAAACATCGGGGACAGAGAAAGAGGGAGTAGAAAGGGTGCCTGTACTAGAAACGGGAATAGAGGTACCATCGGCCGTGACAACACGGACAGGAGAAATAAGAGACCGAAGAGCGAGACAAGATAGAAGACTCGGAGGTCATATGAAAGGAAGCTCCGAATCCGGATACCACGGGGACGTACTGACTGTGTAGAAAGTGGTGGTCGCGCGGTGCCGGAAGAGCCGGTCACGGAACCGGCGGCGCCGGCGAGGAAGAGTGCGGAGTAGCGAGCGGACCACGAAGACCCACGAGAATGTCCCGATCGAGAGTGCAACCGCGAGAAGATCCCGAAGAGCCGGCCTGGCGACGATCCCGGAGCTGGCGACGTAAGCTGGGATCCCGCGTCCGGCGAGGTGGAGGAAGTGTGGCCAACCTTGCCACGGTAGGTGCAATGAGGACGAGGGCGGAGACTCGGACCGCGAGGCTGCCGACGTAAGCCGGAATCCCAAGCATCAAGCAGGCGGTGAAGCTGCGCTATCTCATGCGCAGAGAGGGCGCGGCCGGAGAGGTCGAAGTACAATCAGGTGCCGACGAGGAGCTATCATCCACACGCACGAGAGGCCACCAAAGGGGGTGACGGAGAGCAACACGCCGATGAAGACAGAGTCGGCAAAGCGCGGTCATAACCACGTGAAGAGGCCGCGAAAGTCGATGTAGAGCGGCATGCCGACGCAGACGGAGGCGACGAAGCGCGGCCAGAGCCGCGTGAAGAGGCCGCAAAAGTCGATGTAGAGCGGCAGGCCGACATAGACGAAATCGGTGAAGCGCGGGCAGAGCCGCGTAAAGAGGCCGCAAAAGTCGATGTAGAGCGGCATGCCGACATAGACGAAGTCGGCGAAGCGCGGGCAGAGCCGCGTAAAGAGGCCGCAAAAGTCGATGTAGAGCGGCAGGCCGAGGGAGACAAAATCGGCGAAGCACGGCCAGAGCCGCGGGAAGAGGCCGCGAAAGTCGGTGAAGAGCGGCGAGACGACGTAGACGGAGTCGGTGAAGCGCGGGCAGAGCCGCGTGAAGAGGCCGCAAGCGGCGACGAAGAATAGCTAGCAGTCATGCACGGAGGCAGCGGACAAATACCAAGTACCGAAGGTGGGCCCAAAGAAGGGGCGGGATCAGCGGAAGACATAGCTCTTTTTTTTTCTTTTTTTTTTTTGCTCTTTTTTTTTTTCTTCAAACGGAAGTCAACTGCAGGAGAGCCTGGACTCACGCAGACGAATCTCAGGAGACGCCGGACGGCCTCACGCACGCGGGCGGGCTCACGCGGACGAATCTCACGCGGGCAGCCGCACGAACGCGAGCGGGCGAGCCTCACGCGAGCGGGCGATCTCACGCGAGCGAGCTCACGCAGAGCGGGCGATCTCGTGCGGGAGAGCCTGGAATCGGGCGCCTGGGCGTCGGGGAACCGGCCGGGGAACGAACCAGCAGCTCGAGATCGAGCGGACGGACAGGCGACGGGAGCAGCACGGATCGGGAGCGACGGGGTCGGGCGGGCGTCGGGCGGGCCTCGCGCCGGGATCGGGAGAAGAGCAGCAGGTCGAGGACGAGGAGCAGACGAACGGGGAGCAGACGAACGGGCGACGTACGGAGAGGAACAAGCAACGTCGGCCGGGAAAACTAGAGGATCAATTTTTGCTCTGATACCATGTTAGAGCAATATGCTTGTTGTATTATCAGGGGGCCAAAGGCCACAATATATAGTACATGTACAGGTGCATATATGCAGAAAGCCCATAACATATGGGGAAACTACAATAGACAAATATATACATCTAACACTGCTCTCATGGCTCCTTCAATGCACCTTGCACACCATCTATTAATAATTGTTGTACTCCCTCCGTTTCACCAGAATTGTCTTAATTTTATCAAAATTTAGATTTATCTAGACACTATCTAGTAGGTAGATATATTTAAATTTTAATAAAGTTAACACAATTTTGATGGGATGGAGGAAGTATCTTTGCCTAAATATTTAGACGCATTTTAATGTCTGAATGCATCCGTATCTAACTAAAGTTACACCACATATAACATATTCTTGAAACAGATGACATAGCTTGCAAATTGCATCTGATCCAGCTGATCCCAAGCAAGACAAACCAAGATTGCAAGTGCTTAACCGGGCTACTAGATAGACCAGAACATGCGTTTGAGTCTCAACATGATGCCAAACGGTTTGTATCTAGCCACACATTGATTTGCAAAAGCGTCTGTCAAGTTTCTACCCGTGTCGCACTACTTGTTGTTGCCTGTCCGTAGCTAAGCTTTTTTTTTATAACTCTACTGTAGCACTATCCCAGAGACTAGCTAGTTAATTGACCACCAATTCAACTAGTATCAAGCGTACGTACATCCGTGACGTGCAAGTTGCAGTTGAAAAATCAGAAGATCTTGTGAAAGGCTTTATTTTTCTTTGCTAGGATTTGGGAGTCTGGCAAGTGCTAATTAACAGCGCAATCCAAAGTTCACAAGTGCATGTATACGTCAAATAAATACCTAGACACTCCCTTCATTTTCGCTGATTCAGTACAAGTTTATACCAAATCAGAACTTATATGGAACAAAGGGATTACAAAACACGATTCAACAAAGAGTTGTATTAATAAAGATGACACCACAAATATACTAAGAAAATCAATAACATGGGAGAAAACATATCTAGTAGGTCTACATAGGACCAAATTCAAGTGCAAATAAATTCAAGTGCAAATAAAGAGATGAAAAACACATAGGCCTTGACTGGGAAGGCCAACGACAACTCATGCACGGTGGTGCAGATGATGTAGCTGTACGCTAGAGTCAAAGAGGAAATAACCAAAGTGACGGATCGCGCCGAAACGCTCCCTAAAAAAACTTATAATTGATTGTAAAATTAATTATTAAAGTTAAAACACAAAAATGATAAATTGGCAACATGCACAGGAACGGAAGGAGCATTGGATAGGGGTTTACTCATGTCAAGTTCGTCAAGAAATTTTGATCAATTGCAACCTGCACGGAAAATGGCAAAATGTGTAACCTACAAATAGTGAAATGATTAAACCATGTAAATCACAACATGAGTAACTGCACTGACAAGATCCGCAACTTGTTGCTCAAGTATTTATTTGTGATTTTTGTACAAGTTGGAAATAATGATTTTTAATCAAAAATATAGGGATGATAAGTTTCCATAATATCCGCGCTTACATTTTAATAAGTATATTCTACAATTTAGAATAAAAATGGGCTCATTGTAGTGTTACACAAGGTTCCGATTTTTTTTGGAGCAACAGAGGAGCACCACCTTTTTAAATAGCATGCCAAAACCGTCGGAAGCGCAAAAACGAAGAAGCCCTAATCCGTCTCAGCCAGAAAAAAGAGGATTCCCCATTGTCAAGACTGATCTTTGTGGAAGCCTGAAAGACAACCATATCAGTATCATCACAGGGGAGCTTGGAGCCATCCTAGGTACGTTGTGGAACTGTCCATTGTAGCCAAGACCAACAAAGTCTAAGAGAGCGACCCAATCGCTTGAGGTCGGGCATCCCAAGGACACCCAGCTCCTTAGGCATGTAGTGTGTCTTCCAGTTAACCAGTGCGTGCTCTCCGGAGGTATGCTCATAATCATCACCCGCTCAGACGAAGTTCCTTGCGATATTATTGATTTTATCACAGTGGCCATGAGAACCTTTTTTGCCAGGGTGATCCTTCAAGAACGCGCAACGTTCTTCCAGATCCACCCCTCAAGCTTCCTTTGCTATCTTGTCAATGAGAGGCTGAAGACCAACCTTTTAAATTAAGGCAGTGGAAGTGAAGCGGAAGCCCCAAGTATATTCCAAGGGTAGTGGGGAAGGCCGATAGGACATCCACAAGATCAATATCGCCACAACGGACTGGAAAGACCTCAATTTGCGCCATGTTGGTGAAAATGAAACTTCCTTTTCCAAAATAATCCATGATGATCGAGATTGCATGTGGCTGATATTTGAGAGGGTTCAGAAAGATATCGGCATCATCAGTGTAGACAAATATTCTACATCGAGTCGTCCGTGAGCGGATAGGATTGAGGATGCCACGCTCACTGGCAAGTGAGAGGATGCACTGTATAGGGTCGATGGTGAGGATGATGAGCATGGGAGATAAGGGATCACCTTGACGTAAGCCGCGTGCATGCAAGAATGGGAGCCCCAATTCTCCATTGAGAAACACTTTGGAAGTGGCGGAAGCAAGGGAGAGGCACACCCAATGTTTCCAAATCTGGCCAAAACCAATCACCTGCCATGAACTTAAGCAAGTAGGCCTAGCCTAGAGAATCAAACACAATTTTGATATCGAGATTTAGGAAAAGGCTCTGAGTCTTCGAGGAATGCAATTCCCTAATAAGGTTTTGCACATGCAGGGAATTATTGGGAATGCTCCTCTTCTTCATGAATACGCTTTGGCATTTGGAGACAATGTCATGTAGAATGGGCGCAATCAGTAGTGGGCCTAAAATTTTCTAGGGAAACAAACCTATGATGCTACATTTTTTGTTGAAAAATCTGTAAAAAACATGCATCGCACCGCCGGCAAGCCTGGGCAGCCCAACATGGATGGTGCATTCTCCACTAGGCAGAAGCTGGTTTTCCAAGAGCTTGGAGAAGATCTTCAAAATATTTTGAATGAGGCTAATAGGCATGCATGTAGTCTCCCACATTGATGTGTTTTTCTTCTCCGGGATGAGAATGATGTTGGTCGAGTTTATCAGGTTAGTGCACCCTCTACATAGGTTGGCCAATTGAGAAAGCGCATATGGAGCCATCGGGGCCCAACACCTTGATCGAAGGAATCGAGAAAACAACCTCCTTGTTTTCATCTTCCTCAAAATAAGCGTCAAAATCAGAAAGGTCTCTAGCCGTATACTAGAGGCCATCCTAGTATAGGCTAAGATGCCCTAGTGCTTTGTTTCAAGATGGTCTTTGAAGTGCTGCAGCAATACCTCCTCTTTGTCTTTCATTGTAATAGCGGTGCCCGATTGAGAGGTGAGAGTCTAAATGTAGACCTTTCTTTTGCGTCCATTTTCTCTAGCACGAAAAAGCTTTGTGTTGGCGTCCCCCAAGTGGATCCAATTTAGCCTTGATCTTTGGCGAAGCTTTATCTTGTGAATGGCGAGCAAGCACAGGTAGGAAGACTTGAGCTGACGATGTAGAGTCCTCTCTTCCTCGGAAAGCAACCTCAATTCCTTAACCTGATCAAAGCTCTTTTGCCAAGGTTTCGAATAACGTTCATAAAAAGGTTAACTACTCCCTCCATATCACAAATAATTGAGAATTTGGCAGGCCTTCGATCAAACTTTTGAAATGTTGACTATGAGTATCATTTTAATTAGTTAGAGTTGGACTTTGAAAACCACATGCCTCGGAAATAAAATTTAAAATACCCCCATCCATGAAAGGATGTGGGAATGTCTAAATTTCAAACTTGCGACATCTTTTATAGATACATCAAAATTTAGATAAATTTACAATATGTTTTTATGAACATGTTCTCTATCCAAAACATCTTAATTTTCATTTTTTTTCTCAACCGGCGGCACCACCACCTTCTCTTCGTCTTGTCGCGGTCTCACTCACTGTACGCGTGCATGGCCGTGGCCGCCGTGGGGCCCACCCTTTTAACCGCGCCATTTACTCGCTCACCTAAATGCTTCCGACCGCAGCACCGCGCCATCCACTTCCACTTCCTGCTCCAAGCCCAAGAGCCGCGATGACGTCGCCGCCGCCGCCGCCATCCTCCTCCCTCCGCGAGCTGCTCGCGCGGGAGCGCTCCGAGTCCCAACACGCGCTCCCGTCGCCGCCGCGCCGCGCCCTGTCGAGCAGGCACGCGTCGCCACCTCCCCGCAGCGACAGCGACGCGGTGGGCGCCGTGGTGTCAATGCTGTCCGGGTACGCGGGGCGGTTCTCCAAGGACCCGGAGTTCCGGCGAGCGCTCCGGGAGAAGTGCGCCCCCTGGCTCGCCCCCGCGGCGTCGGCGGCGGAGCACGCCGTGCTGGCCGACCTCGAGCTCGCCATCGAGAGCGTCGAGCGCCTCGCCGACGCCGCCCCGTCCCCGCGCGAGTCCAAGATCCGCTCGCTGCGCAACTCCATCCGCCTCCTCGGCGTCGTCGCCTCGCTCCACGCCCCTCCCCACCCCACCGCCGCCGCCACCCCCGCCTACACCTGCGGGGTGCCCAACGCGCACCTCGCCGCGTGCGCGCAGCTCTACCTCGCCGTCGTCTACAGGATGGAGCGCGACTCCGACCTCGCCGCGCGCCACCTCCTGCAGGTCTTCGTCGAGGCGCCCCGTCTCGCCCGCCAGAGCCTCCTCCCGGACCTCTGGGCCCACGTCTTCCTGCCCCATCTGCTCCATCTCGAGGTCTGGCTCGCCGATGAATCCGAGCTCGCCGGCTGCGACGACGACGACGACGCCGCCGACGGTCGGGACAGCAGTAGGAGGAGGAGGACCCTGCAGAGGCTGTACGACGACCAGATGGACAGCGGCACGGCTCAGTTCGCAATGTACTACAAAGAGTGGCTCAAATGCGGCGCAGACACGCCGCCAGACGCCCCCTCCGTGCCGCTGCCTTCCTTGCCCGGGGAGTTCGACGATGGGGAGAAGCACTCGTTGTCGATGCGCACAAGCTCCATCAACAGAAACCTGTGCGTGGATGAACTGTCAAAAATGTTGCTGCTTAATTGTTTATCAGTAGTAAAGGCTGGAGAGTGTTAAGGCTATTTATGTTTAAATAAAAGTGTTAAGGCTATCTGGTTTTTTACAGGTACAATGCGGTTTTCGGCACCGCATTTGAGCAGGAAAATGTCAAGGATGTAAAGCTGCCTGATGAGGCTGGATTTGTTCTGGACATGGATGTGCAATTGGACGGAAATCCAGCTAGCTTCAACATGGAGAAGCTTGCTCATGTGAGTCCACAGTTCCTTCATTTCTCAGTTTCTCACTACATATGGTGATTAGCCATGTACTTCATAACGGTGTAAGTTTGTGTGCGTGTCTCGGATTTGGACTACCGGTATTGGTTTCGACAAGAGACAAATTATGAACACTCATTGCAGCCGTGGTAATCACGATAGACAGCCGTGTTTGTGTCCCAGGGAAGCATCTTCATGGTGTGGGGACTAGAGGATTTTGGCTGCATTGCAATAGCATTTCCTGTAACTAGGAGCTGGCTTTTGGATGCCAGCTAACTGAAGAACATAGCAATATCATTTCCATAATCTATAAAGTACTCCAAATTAGCAAAAATTCATCTCTAGGTTCAGAGTGCACCATAATACAGCGCAGCCCAGAATATTATTACTGTTATTGGTGTCTGGTAAATACTTTTTGTACATCTTCCTGCTCATCTTGCTGTGTTTACTCGCTTAATTCTCGAGTTCATTTTTTCACATGCATGTTACTTTCATGTTGCTATGGCTGAAATCTTTCCAGCATAGCACTTCCAGTCTCTTGAGAGTGAGGGAGTGAGCTGCATTTTTTCTAGTATTGCAAGAGTTAAACCAGCAAGCATGGATTTCAGCTTTTATTCCTTTTGCTGTAAAATTGCACTTGGCTTATCTGCCAATGGCAATTTCTGTAATGCGGCCCCTATGGTTCCATTGCCATCCAATATATACTCACAATCTTTCATTATCTCCACAAAAAAGGGGAAAAATTTCCGTTAATTTTGAAATGTATTGAAGATGAAAAGAAATCCGTTTCTAGGTTAGTTACAGCTGAGAAAATTTAGTTCCTAGAATATTTGTATCTTTACACCCTCATAGTAGTTAACGTAATATGCCGGTCAAGGGTGACCGAAAACTGGCATGATGGAACTGAGATTCCAAACATGAACCATTTTGATACACTTGGAAAGGTGTTGAAGGGACATGCATGCCTGGTGCATATACCCTTCTTTTTTAACATTAAAGTTTGAAGCATGCCAAATTGCACTGTTGATTTCTCACAGAAGCTGAATTGTGTAATCTGCAATATATATATTTAAAGTTACTTAACTTATGCTGTTTTGAGTAGACAGAGAAACATTGGGCTACAAGAAAAGTGTTCCAGCATTTCGAAAGAAAGCACCACCCGAGAAACAGCACCGACCCCGCGCAAATCCTACTCGTTCCGATTGCTCCCTTGCCGTGGAGACCTAAGCAGGAATGTTATCAGTCACCCTAAGGTCCCAAAGAAAGGCATTGTCTCTGTCGAAAAAGAGCTAGACGGCAGTGAGGTAGCAGTGACTTTAGGACGAGCAGTTTCCATTGTATCGAATTCAGACAGTCTTACTCAGTGCGAGTATGCTGTGCATGAAATTGCCAGAGCATGTTCAAATCTAGGAGGGGTCCTAATCTTGGAACTTGGCTGGCATGTCCCTCTTTTATTCAAGGCCTTCTCGAGGTTACATTCACTTCCAATGATGACGCGGTACTTGAGTCAGCAATCTTGATAATGGGAGAGTTGGTTTTGAAGAATGAGGTGAATAGGCAGATTCTGCTTAACGCAGATCCACAACTTGAGGTTTTCCTGAGACTTCTGACTCTGAGAAGTAACGGGTTGTTCCTCAAGGCAACTGCAGTGCTTTATTTGATGAAGCCAAGAGCTAAGCAGATGTTATCTATGGATTGGGTGCCACTAGTATTGCACATATTGGAGTGTGGGGATGAGGTGCAGGTTCTATCTTCCATGAAGTGTTCTCCAAAAATGGCTGCATTGTACTTCCTAGATCAGCTCCTTACGGGATTTGACATCGATAGAAATGTTGAGAATGCAAAGCAGATGGTTGCTCTAGGTGGTTTGGACCTGCTGATGTGCATACTTGAACTTGGAGATACCCGGGAAAGCAAAATCTGCATCTCACTGTTGACCACATGTATCCAAGCTGATGGCAGTTGTAGATACTACTTGGCTGATAATATGAAGAAGGAGCCTGTTGTCCAACTTCTTGTACGGAATCAGAAGACTAGTGCTGCTGCCCTGAACTTGATGAGCGAACTAACCTGCCTTAACAGGTAAGATTTCTCTACATTATTGATGAAATGTGTACTGTAAATTCTGAGAGGCACATCTAAACCATCCATTGAACTAAACTTACCATATTTTCTTTACATACAGAACAGCCCAGATGGTGGAGTTCCTGAAGGAGCTGAAAAATGGTGGCTGCTTAAATACGATGCAGATTCTGTTGGTGTATCTCCAGCAGGCTCCTCTTGTCCAACATCCATTAGCAGCTGTCATGCTACTTCAGCTTGATCTCCTGGTAACATCTTGAAAAACGAATCTTTGTTCCTTTGCTCACTCAAGCTTTTGTGCTTCTATACGATGCCCATATACCAGTTTTCTTGCAGGGAGATCCTTTGCAGTACAGTGTTTACCGAGAGGAAGCAATTGATGCTATCATAGCTGTTTTGGAGCATAGTTTACACAGCAGAAAGGTGCAACAACAGTGTGCTCGGGCTTTGTTGCTCCTGGCAGGGCGGTTTTCGTCCTCGGGAGAACCCATAGCGGAAGCTTGGCTGCTAAAGAGAGCAGGTGTAGATGGCTCCCTATCAGAATCCTTTAGAAGAACAGAGATATTCAAAAATAAGGGTGCACGAGCGGTAATCCTATAGAAACTACGCTGTATATTTGCCCTGTATCTGGGATTTGTGGGATATATAGTTCATTTTTTTTCTTACCTGGATGCTATCTTGATTCACAGGAAGAAGAGAAGGTAGTTGAAGAGCGGCTGAAGAAACTTGCCCTCGTGTTGCTAAACACCGGGAACAAACGGTTCCTCATTGCACTGTCGAACTGCATATCTGATGGAATCCCAACTTTGGTCCGGGCGTGCCTTGTAACCGTAACATGGATGAGCAGCTCCCTCTCGCCGTTGCATGGATGCAACACTTTCCAGCCTTTGGCGTGCTCCATTCTTGCACCTAAGCTTCTAGATAGGTTAAGCTATGATAGGGTTTTGGAAGAGAGGGTGCTTGCTTCGCTATCACTGTTGAACCTTGTGAGACATCCAGGTGCGTTTCTTTTTGCTGTCTTCAACATAATCTCGCAGTTAGTTTTAGTTAGTTTGGCAAGTACTACTGCATGCAGACTTTAGTTTGTAGCCAAGATATAAATGTGACTGTCTTGCACAATCTTGAAATCTCGTTTTCGAGGATGATAAATTTGGCAGACGGTATTTGTATTTGTTAGAACCAATTTCATGATTACTTCATCCATGCACGAGCTAACCAGTAGACCAAGCCAACGTTTTTCAATTTTGCGACTACTGTAGAAATACATGTTTTTTTTAAACAATATGCGCAATTGTTATGATCCCATGCAATGCCTTTTCTTGTGATTTACTAGGGTTTACCTAAGCATGTTAAAACAGCGATGCTTATCTTTCATATACGGAGAAATGTAATGGTTTTTCTGTTCCGTAGAAACGTAAATACAAAGTCCCATTCCCTGAATAGCTTAGCATTCGCTATTCTGCGCGAAGACTCGATGCTTTATCATTTTAATCTAACATCACTCCTGACAGAATGCTTGGAGAAGCTTTTTCCACTAAAGAAAGACATAACGGAGTCCTTGCGAGATCTCGCGGAGGTGACGTGGACCGCGAAAGAGCTCCTCTTCGCCTGCTGCAGACGACAAACAGATACCTGAAGAGGAACAGCTTCTTAGTGTTTCAGCGATGATGAACTGCATGCCAATATGAAAGAAGAAATGGTTGGCTACAACAAGTGTAATTGCGCTAATTGTTGTAAACATTTCTTTTCTTGATTTATAAAGCTCGGACTTATTTTCTTCAAAAAGAAATTTGTTCCTTTCTATGACTTTATTTAAAATTATATGTAGAGATGGCGGATGACTTTATTTAAAATCCTATGAGACCGCGGAGGAACAGATATGGATTGTTTAGTCGCAGAAGCACATGATTTAGAAAAGCCAGTTGTGTTGTGTATGATACAAAAATATATATCTGACTACCTATGCATCCTTCCGATCTCAGCATACGAGCGTCATCTCAAAAGCTCACATGACATTCAACCATTTAAAGTTTGAAAATAAAATTTTATCATCAAGAGTTCAACCTTTGTAACTTTTCATAAGAAAATATGAATATCTATGACCCTTGCGGAATCACAAAATGAGTAATCACGCAGACGTATCGTTCTCATATCTTACAAGAAATTGCAAGAGTGATGAGTTCTATGCATTCCACGTTCACATGATTCCCTTTCATAATTTTCAAACTTACCTGTTACTTTCTTCAGTAACAGTAAGTTTAGAATTGGGTTCATGTGTACCCAGTTCAATAAGATCCATTCTTTTTTATTTATTTAGATAACAGAAGAGTGTCGACCTCCGGATTTCCAGTTTGCCCGAATCTGAATGTGTATCAACTAACAAGTAACAACACGTTCAATCTCACTCTTCACTTCGATATTGTGATCTATGAGATGATAGGTAGTAGCACATCATACGTGTTGGGACAAACCACCAGCTGTTAATTTTGAATCCTTAACTATCTTTCAGTTTTGCGGAAAATGTGAAAAACAATGCCTTTTTTCGTGGGTGCAATGAATCCTCCTCGCACCTCTTTTTCCACCGTCCATTGGCCAGATATACTTGAAATGTGGTTAGCTGTACTTTTGGTTTCACTTTCCAATTTAAATCTGCTACCCGATGCATTTCGATCTGGCTGCAAGGTTTTAGAGGAAAAAAAAGAGAAATGCTTGCTGTGGGGATTGCATCTGTCCTTTGGAGTATCTGGAAAGTCATGAACTTGGCCCGTTTTGATAAAAGGTGGCTGATGAACCTTGTTTAGTTATTTTTAAAATTTGCTAGTACTATATTTTCAAATAATCTTCAAGATCACACGGAAAATTTAAAAAAAATCATGTTTTTGTCCACGCATCACATATTGTAAACTTAGAGGTACATTATGACACTGACAACGTTGCTATGCCGCCAGACACTGACAGTTTGGCCCGTGGGTACCTACCTGGCAATAAAATAAAAATGACAATCTGGGCCCACAAGTCAGTGCACGTGACCGCTTCGTGCACCTTCTCCGGTTCTCCCCATTGACTCACCGGCTTGTTCGTGTTTTCCCCTTCCCCAATTTCTTCCCTGCCTTCCGGTGGTCAGCTCGCCGTGGAGCGGAGCGATCTGCGTCGGACTACCGGAATCAACCCCATTTCTCCCCTCCTCCTGCCCCTCCGCGACAGATCGAGCCATTCACGCTTGCTGGATCGGGCCTCCCGGAGGAGCGGAGGAGGGAGAACGGCGGCCTTACGGAGAGAGAAAGCTGTGTTCTTGCGGCGGCGGCGGCGGAGGAGTAGCCGTTCTGGACGGCTGCATATACGGTTGGGTTCCGGAGGTGGGGCTGCAGGTTCTGTCGAGGTCAGGGCAAGAGCATCGATTCGGGGACAGCTGCGCACTGCAGGCTTCACACGGTAAAGCGTGCTAGTTTTCAGATTATCCAACTCCGTTTTGCTCATGAAAGATCTGCTCAGATTAGTTATGAAAATACACGACTTAATACCTGTGTTCTTAGTTTTCATTTATTTGTAGCTGGTACAGGTTCTACCAGATCTGAAGGTGTGAAAATACACACGCAGCTGACTTCACTGAGTAGATAGATAATACAGAACACTCTAGGGCCTTCTTGTCTGCGTCCTTCTTTGCTGATTCACAGGCACGTTTTTTGCAAGCTCTGTGTAACTACAAATTTGACGAATTTACGTAACCTGTGCACATTGTTTCTGGTGCTATAATTGGCTATTATTTCACTGTTAGGATAGTTTATCTGTGAGTTAACACAGTGAAGAAAAAGTTCTTTATCTAGCCACCTAGCAGTTTTTCAAGTTTCATGAAGTCTGGCAGTATAGTAACCTTGTTGAACTGTGCCTTTTCTTTTCATTTTTTGCAGCCCCTCTGGTGAAGCGTACACTAGATTGTTAGCAGAAGGGTTCAAGAAGTGTGCTTACATTAGTAACTGAATGACCGAGCTTGAAACCTGATTTACCCACTGCCCAGGAAGAGCCGGTGAAGCCATCCAAGCGTGCTTGGTTACTGATTCCACGAGATTGCAGCACAGCTTGTACTTGAACACAAAATCAAAGGACAATGTTGGTCCTGCACCACTGGCATTGGCAATGAGATATCCTGCTCCATTGGGTGATAAGAATTACCTGCTAGGATGAGAAGGAACTAAAGGACTGTTTCAATGAACATCTTACTAGAGCTTAAGCATCTCAAGCATATTAGCTTGCCGACGAGGCCTGTCATTTGCAAATGCCTTCTCATAGTGATTGGTCTTATTGTGTTGAGAGCAATTATCTCCCCTTTTCTTGCCATTAGCTCGTCTGAGAAGAGTTTTTACGAGTCAACAACCCTTGACTTGTTCCCTGGAGTGAGGAAAGACAAGTTTGTTGAGGTCCCACAGATTATATGGGGATTGAACAATCAGAAGATTGCATTTGCCAGGGCATGCTTGACAGCAAAATTCCTCAACCGGTCTCTGCTCATGCCAAGTCTGAGTGCTTCACTTTTCTACAAAGAGGTTGACTTGCTGAAGCCTATTGCTTTCGACAAGGTGTTTGACTTTAACAAGTTCAATGCTCGTTGTCATGGGTTTGTAAGGCTAGCTCGGTATTCACAAGTTCTGAATCATACAGAGCCTTTCAAACTCCAAAAGGGAAGTGGTAGGAGGTGGACAGTGGACAGAGACTTGGATCAACTCCAACAATCCAGATTGGGCGAGGCTGATGGCTCTGAAGTAATTCATGTCACTGGAAAACATCCTTTTCTGTGGCCTGACCATTGGCCTGTGAAAGACTATGCCAGGATCTTTGATTGCCTAACCTTAGCTCCTGAGATAGAAACTGAAGTAGTCAAGGTCATATCCAAGATCAAAGATGCAGGGAAAAAAGCAAGACATGAGGCTGCCATTTCTCATAATAAGAAGAGGATCGATAGTTCGACAAACCTTTCTGTGCAGTACATTGCTGTTCACATGAGAATAGAGAAAGATTGGATGATCCATTGCAAGAAGTGGGAGCAGCGGTCCAACTCAAAGGAAATCTGCAGCAGCAAAGGAGAGATCATTCATAAGGTCTCACAGATCACTGACCTTCGCCGTCCAGTTGTAGTTTATCTTGCAGTAGCCGACAGCCTTCTAGAAGATGATTCAGTAACCAGTGGTTGGAGAGTTGGCATGATTGCTTATGAGAAGAAGAAACTTGGAGTTACTGACATATATGATAGACAGCCTTATCTTATAAAATCTGCCATCGACTTTGAGGTATGCGCCAGAGCGGATGTGTTTGTTGGCAATAGCTTCTCAACATTTTCCAACCTTGTAGTTTTGTCTAGAACGGAAAGGCTATATAATCTTGGGAAGGCAAGCTCATGCGGCAAGGATGTTGGGCTGTCGTCCTATGCGTACAACATCATCGGAGATGATGGCGGGCCGCAGAGATGGATGACAGATATGTCGGACACAAGTCTTCAACGCATAAGTTACGGAACAAATAACGTCTCCTGCCACTGACCTTTGAGGCACACAACATCTGACGGAAACACAATCACACAGGGAAATAATTTTCGGCCGAATCTTGTCTAGAAAGGAGTAGGTACAGCAGCTCGACAGTACTTTCCATGCTAGAATCTGGACAGATCGCACTGCATGTTGCACTTAGGCAATGAGTTTGGCCAAGTATTGCCTGTGTACTTTGTGAGTGTGTACAAAAGTTGTTTCCTTAACAGCATCGTGCTGGACAGATTTTAGTTTAAGAGCTCGTTGTGTGGTACTAGTTACCACCCTGTTTGCATTCTGTTGTTTAGTGAGATCAGCTTGCTTCGCCCTGTCGAGAATTTCATGCTGGCACTATCACATAGAACATCTGTATGAGTCTATCCATTCATGTACGCTTGTTCCGACAAATGAAACTTCTTGATTCTGTAGCACTTTGTAATTTCCTCAAGAAAGATTCTTGTTTGAAGGCTTTCCTTCTCAACAAAACGCCTGCTCGGTGGAATCAGATACATCGTATATCGACCCCTATTGGGACAAGGAACTTTTGATGTGGGCAAAGTTCCAAGCTCCTGGGATTCACAACTTGACAAGGAACAAAAGGGGACGGTGGTTTCTGGGCACACAGCTGGTTCATCCAATACTAAGATAGCTACAGCCTACAGGTAGTAGTAATGCACTACATTTTTGTTCATATTGTATAAAACACAGCCGTTGCTTCACTCAAGACAGCCAGCAGCAGCATAATTCCCCTTACAAAAACACCGTCGCAAATTTTGGCCAATTAATGGCACGTCAAAAGTATTCCTGAGCCCAGATGAATGAAAACATGGCCTTTTTTGGTTAAAAAGAAATTCTTTTTCTGTGGCCTCCTAGTTTCCTTCTGAACCTGTAAAAGCTAGCTGCAGAAGAATGTGCTTTTGTCCCCACCTCAAAAAAAAAGAAAGATTGTGCTTTTGTTCAGAAAATCTGACAGTAAATCACCTAGCTATCCGAAACCGCACAATGCACAACGGGCAGGCATTAGTTTTGTTCTGTTTTGATGAAAACTGAGCATAAGCTCAGAGAACATACTCCATATGGAATGGTTAAGGTTTTTCTACTTGGACAAAAATGCTCCAGTAAACCATAGGGACAGAGTGCATGAATAAACTATATGCTCAAATTATGCAGCAGATATGTCACCAACCGTGGTTATGTAAGCATTCCTTAACCTATTCTTCAGATGAACTCATCTTGATCTCATTAAGACATCATACTAGGAGGCAAAAGTATATTTAACGTATGGTTAAGGATCTTTGAAGGGAGATCCTAGACAGTACTTTGGTGCCTCTGTCTCTTACAAAATTCGTAGGTGAAAACAAAGTTGATTATATCGACAAAAGATTCATGCTTTGTATTTCACAGTGGTGTGACTTTCAGTGAATAAGTCTGACTGTCGCATGGCACTCCAAACAAAAAGTGCCTTTCTTGCTGAGTTTGAATAAGCAGGTTGACATGATCATGCCAATAAAAACAGTTCTAACCGAGAATGGAAACCGCTAAGGGCTAAAGCTGATACATTATACTAATGTTTTTGTAGGCAAATAAACTTGATGTTATTTGATTTCATGCTGTAGTAGCTCAGCATGTACCTTGAGAGTAACAGTGTGTTTTGTCCTACCTTGTACCTAGTCCGAAACCAAGTTATCTGTTTCTATATACATACCACACCGTGTTTCTGCTACTCTTCTGCAAGATATCACAAGACTCACAAGAACAATGCCACACATGCAAGAGACGGAGTGCCCCGTCAAACCATTCAAACCCAAGAGCCAGGATGACCAGAAAAACACATCATATTCTGTGTCAGAAGCAGCAGCTGCGGATGAACTGTTCCCGTTCTTTGGACTGCTTTGCTATGCCGATGCGCTAGATTGGCTGCTCATGGTGGCAGGAACAATTGGGTCCTTAATGCACGGCATGGCGCCTGCAATGTCGTATTACATCCTTGGCAAAGCCGTCGATATGTTTGGGAACAACATAGGCAATCGAGAGGCAATTGTCCATGAACTTTCCAAGGTTAACATTCTATCCATATTCAAAGCCATGATATAAGGCGCCATTTGTGTTTTAGGAGTGCTTTTGTTCGAGTTTGTTAACGTTGAAAAAGCAGTTAGCCATGTCACTGACAATGTACATATTTTTTGTTCTGGTTTGTAGTTGGTTCCATATATGTGGTCCTTGGCAATTATTACACTTCCCGCTGGAATGCTTGGTGAGTACACTCTTCTAACCATTTTGGACAATGTAAACAAGATAGTGGAAGTTATAGGTATTAGTTATACCCTAAAGGAATCAATGGAAATCCTAAGATAGTGATTTACTAAACAATTGACAGTTCAGATAGCTGGACACAAAATATTATTATTGAAAGTTCAGAAGAGTAGCAGGCTAGCAGCACAACATCACAACAACAACAAATATGCACAGGAAAAAAAGCTTATGACAGTCAAAGAGGGAAATTTCATAGTAATACCTGTTAGTATTTAATTACTTCTACTAGTTCATTATTGCTGCATGAACAAGAGAACACCACGTGATCGTAGCACAAATAATATGAATAGCATCAGTCATATTCAAATAAACTTGTCTTACCGTTCTGCCACAATGACCCTGTGCTGCAGAAATTGCATGTTGGATGTACACAGGTCAGAGACAGATGACAAGAATGCAGATGGCATATGTGAGATCAGTACTCAATCAAGATATCGGAGCTTTTGACACTGACTTAACCACCGCGAACATCATGGCTGGAGTAACCAATCACATGAGCGTCATTAAAGAAGCAATTGGCGAGAAGGTATCCGTTTGCATTTTATAACATTCGCTGTATGTTGGTCAACAAAGAGAAGCACAGAAGTTTGTTTTATGATAACAAACCGTGAACACAGGCTTACTTATTTTTCCTCAGATGGGTCACTTCATTTCTAATTGTTCCATATTCATAGTCTCTGTCGTTGTTGCTTTTGTGTGCTGCTGGGAGGTGGGGATGCTCACCCTGTTAGTTGTTCCGATGCTTCTCGTGGTTGGGTCAACATATGCGAAAACGATGATTGGCATGTCGATGACAAGGACAGGTTTCGTCTCTGAAACAACCACTGTTGTAGAACAGGTACATGCACAGATGACTGTTTTGTTAGAACCAAGTAGGTTGCCGTATTAAATTTGTATGTTAATAATACATGTATTTGTGCAGACTCTTTCACATATCAAGACTGTCTTCTCATTTGTCGGAGAAATCTCGGCCATGAAATCCTTCGTGAAATGCATGGACAAGCAATACAAGCTAAGCCAAAAAGAGGCATTCATCAAAGGACTAGGTTTGGGAATGTTGCAGATTACAACGTTCTGTTCGTATTCACTGACAATCTATGTTGGAGCGGTAGCAGTAACCCGAAGATCGGCGAAAGCGGGTGAATCGATTGCTGCTGTCATTAACATCCTCTCCGGTGCAATGTAATACTGAGAACTATCTTTATAACAATGTATCATACTGGCATGGTTATACAAAATTACTATTCATCAAAAGATAGTAATCTTGCGAAGTTATCAGTACTGATCTTTTAAAGTGTGATTTCAGATATCTCTTGAATGCAGCACCGGATCTTCAGACCTTCAGTCAAGCAAAAGCTGCTGGTAAAGAAGTATTTAAGGTTATCAAAACAAATCCAGCAATATGTCATGAATCAAATGGAAGAATATTAGAGAAGGTTACTGGAGACATTGTAATACGAGAGGTGGATTTCACATATCCATCCCGTGAAGGCAATCCAGTTCTCCAAGGATTTTCGCTGGCTGTACCTGCAGGCAAGATTGTAGCTCTTGTGGGGAGTAGTGGATGTGGAAAGAGCACCGTGATTTCTTTGGTTCAACGCTTCTACGATTCTATATCAGGTATGCATCTAGGACATACCTTTAACTCTGCATAAAATTTTGTTGAGCTGTATATTTTTCATAGTGTTTGCTTGATTATGTTCAGCAGTGCTTGTTTTTGCAACTTCACATTACAGTATCAACATATTAATTGAAAAAATATAGTGTTTTGAGAAAAAAGGGTGGAAATATATCTGTCACCGGAAACTCTTGAAATCTCCCTTTTGCGCTAAAATGTATTGTTCTCAGTTGTGCCACAGTTCTAGCATACCCTATTTTGTTTCTGCCACTTCCATGTGGTTAAAGAGGTTTGAACATTCAGAAAAAACAGAACAATAGATAAATGAAAATAAATTCAGGAAATAATAAAGAAAACTCCAATTGAAAACAAATAATGGGTCGCCTTTGGAAGCAAATATGTAAAATATAACACTAGGAATATTAATTGGATGCCCATAAACCTTGGAAATTTTGATCATAGTGCAGAATACAGAAAACACTTAAACTGTGTTGGAACATCCTTAAACAATCCTAGTATAAGATATTTATAAAAATTTCTAACATGGTGCAGGGTGTTCCTTCATGTTCCCTAGGACTATTTTAATCTACCTTTTCTTAAATTTTATTAATATTTGGTATTTTTAATGCTTTATTTTCTCATATATTCTTAATGCTGAAAAACCTCTGAACAAACGGATGTATCCGAAACACAATAAGATGCTGGCATAGTAGAAAGAAGGAGAATTGTTTTTTAATGCAGAAAGGCGATTGCAAGATTTTGTGCTAAAATAGTAAACTCAGATTTTTCTACTGTAAGTAATATGGTCTAACAATGCAGGTGACATATTTATTGATGGTCAAAACATTAAAGAACTTGATCTGAAGTCCCTGAGGAGAAATATAGGTTCAGTATCTCAAGAACCATCACTCTTTTCTGGTACTATTTCTGATAATTTGAGAATTGGCAAAATAAATGCAACTGATGAAGAGATAATTGAAGCAGCAAAAACAGCTAATGTGCACTCATTTATATCCAAACTTCCAAAGCAATACTCAACTGAGGTAAGACTTTATGTTCACAGAGCAAGGGCGGTAAAACCTCACAAATATCTCTTTTATCCTAAGTTTTTGAATCAAATTAATTCAAATTATTGAGTTTAAATAGCCTTATAAAAATGCAGACTACATTTCAAGTTGGGCACTTTGTTGTTGCCCCTATCCCTATGTAGTCAATAGAGAGCAGCAATTTACCCCTACTTATGGATCACTTCAGGTAGGAGAAAGAGGTGTGCTACTATCAGGAGGTCAAAAACAAAGAATAGCGATTGCAAGGGTCATTCTGAAAAATCCCCCAATTCTTCTTCTTGATGAAGCCACAAGCGCACTTGATTCAGAATCCGAGAAGCTAGTTCAGGATGCTCTTGATAGAGCTATGCAAGGCAGGACTGTTATCTTGATTGCGCACAGAATATCAACAATTATAAATGCAAACAAGATTGTTGTTATAGAGAATGGAAGAGTAGCTCATTCTGGAACACATGAAGAATTGCTAGGTAAAAGTGTATTCTACTCGAGTGTATGCAATATGCAAAATCTTGAGAAGAAATCTGGCATGAGTGAAGAAAGGTAAAATGTTCCCAACACACTTCCTTTTACACTGTGTAATGCTCCCTTATAAAATTCATCATCACACTGTTCATGGGCAGTTATGTGTGCCAGAAGATGTATGAGCACAGTGCTGAAAATATGTTTTTCTACAACTGGACAAGCACCTAACTTTATTTCTTGTAATGAGTAAAGTTTACTCACTAGCTTATTTTGATTGGTAAAACAGAAGCACCGAAGAAGACGAAGAACAAGACAATGAGACATCTTTCTCTACACATGATCAAGGGAAGAGAATAGAACTGACGTCGAAGAAACTGAAGCAAGGGATCAGAAAGAGAACATCTGTTTTCTACAGAATATTCCTTAGAACCTTTAAACTTGTGCCAGGAAAAGTTCTGCTAGGTTCCGCAGCAGCAGCAGTCTCTGGGATCTCAAGGCCTATATTTGCTTTCTTCATCATAACAGTTGGCATGGCATACCTGGAGACAGATGCAAAGAGAATAGTCAGCAAGTACTCAATAATTTTGTTCCTAGTTGGGTTGGTAACATTTTTCAGTAACATCATTCAGCACTATATCTATGGCCTTGTTGGCGAAAGGGCAATGAATAACCTAAGGGAGGCCCTCTTTTCAGGTCTGACACACGACAGACATAAAGTTTTTTAATCTCTCACAAGTATATGAACCGCCGCTTTTTTGGAATGTAACACCATGTCTCTTTGCTAAATGCAGTCATCCTTCGGAGCGAAGTAGGTTGGTTTGAAGAACCAGGGAACAGCGTCGGCTTCCTGACTTCACGTGTTGTCAGTGACACCTCGATGATCAAGACAGTTATATCTGACCGAATGCCCGTCATCATTCAGTGCATCTCTTCAGTCCTGATAGCAACGGTGTTGAGCACAGCAGTGAACTGGAGGATGGGTTTAGTTGTATATGCTATGATGCCATGTCACCTGATCGCTGGCCTTGTACAAGTCAGGTCAGCGAAAGGTTTTGCCACTGACATCTCTACTTCCCACCAGAAGCTCATCTCACTCACCTCAGAGGCCGTCAGCAACATCCGTACGGTGGCGTCTTTTGTTCACGAAGAAGAGATACTTAGGAAAGCGGACTTGGCGCTCCAAGAACCGATGCGGATAATCAGGATGGAAAGCATCAAGTATGGGGCAGTGCAGGGGGTTGCCCTATGCTTATGGCATATGACACACGCCATCCAGTTGAACTGCACCATTGCGCTGCTTGAGAAGGGACTAGCAACATTTGAAAACTGTGTACGATCATACCAAACATTTGCACTGACAGTACCTTCCATCACAGAGCTATGGTCCTTGATCCCTATGGTAATGACGGCGATCTCACTGCTCGATCCCGCACTTGACATTCTCGGCAGAGAAACACAGATTGTGGCAGATGGACCAGAAGTTCCTGCTGAAGAAGACAGGATTACGGGTCACATTGCGTTTGCAGATGTCAGCTTCAGTTATCCCGCGAGAACAAAAGTGACCGTACTAGATGGCTTCAGTCTAGCCATCGAGCCCGGGCAAAGGGTCGCATTGGTTGGCCCGAGCGGGGCCGGGAAATCCACTGTGTTCTCCCTTCTGCTGAGATTCTACGAGCCTTCCAAAGGAAAAGTACTTGTGGATGGTAAGGACATCAGAGACTACAACCTGAAGCGTCTGAGGAAGCAGATAGGATTGGTTCAGCAGGAGCCGATCCTGTTCAACCTGTCCATCAGAGAGAACATCAGCTACGGCAACGAAGGCGTGTCGGAGGCAGAGATAGTGGAGGCCGCAATGCAGGCGAACATCCACGAGTTCATCAGCAGCCTGTCGACGGGGTACGACACTGTTGTTGGGGACAAAGGGAGCCAGCTTTCCGGAGGCCAGAAGCAGCGGATAGCGATCGCGAGGACTGTGCTGAAGAATCCTGCCATACTTCTACTAGACGAGGCAACCAGCGCTCTGGACGGCGAGTCCGAGAGGGTGGTGATGAGCTCTTTGGAAGCACATGGGTGGAGGAACAACGGTGAGCTTTCAGGCAAGACCACCAGCATCACGATCGCCCACAGGCTGTCCACGGTCGTGAGCGCGGATGTGATCTTTGTGATGGACAAAGGTGAGGTGGTGGAGATGGGCGGCCATGAAACTTTGGTCTCTGCAAGGAATGGCCTTTACTCGAGAATGTACCACATGAAGATCAAAGGGGCGAAAGACTGATTTTTTTGTTCTTTTTCATGGTTTTTTGATAGGGCTGCTGCACCATTGCAATCATTTAATCTAATGACCGTTGTGACAATTTGTAAAAGTGAAGTCTGAAAGTTTTAATGAAAAAGCAACTGCATGCATTTTCATCCCGTTGATTGTGCCATTGTTTGGTTTTGTTACTCTTTGCAAAAGTTAGTTTTGTTACTTTCTCCTTGGGACACATGATGTATGGTATGTTTGACAAGTATCCAAAGGGTACCGCTTTGGCGGAATATTCTCCTAGGATGGTGCAAAGTTGGATGTATATTTTTTGAGGATTCAAAACAAAATATACTTCGAACCAATCATTAAATTACCAAACATTTTATCGTTGTGATACCCTCATGGAGACTTTGTAACTAGATACCATATTTGTAGGTTTTGACAAACATTATTTTTCATAGTTTTACTTCCCGCACTAATGTTCATGCACATCTCGTGTTAGTATATCCGTACTTCATGAGCTACTATGCTTGCACATCCCCTGTAGATGTAGGTATTCTCATTTGACCAGAACAAATACCAAGAGAAGGTTATGAAGAGAATGAGATAACAGATGCAGCATCTCCCTTATATTTTCATTTCCTCTCAACTGGTGTTCCGGGGAGACCGATGTTCGCAGATGGGCGCCTTGGGAGAGGAATCGCGTGGGTATATAGTAGTAGATGCTCCCTATGCTTTGGAGGATGCAAAAGATGGACTTGTCTCGATCTTGAATGAAGGGCGATTTCACTATACCGTTCTTATGAGCCCCTGGCTCAAAATAGCGATCCCGATGATGGATAACTAGAGTGTAGTTTACACTATTGGTGTAAAGTTGTAAATTTTTGCAACTCAAATTTCAAAAATAAATATATTTAGAAATGTTTGTTCGAATTACTCACTAGTATCATTATTGCATCCCTCATGGCGAAATGTTCAAAGTTAGATCCTATGTTTATAGGTTTCGTCAAACTTTTTTTTATGGAACGTGTACTTCCCGTAGATTGTTTGTTTAGTTCCCATGGTATTAGGCGTCTACTTATCATGTGTTTATTTGTTTGTACTTCATGCGTTATGTGTTTCTACTTCTCATGTTTTTGTGTGTACCTTTCATGTCTGTATGCTTACTCCACGCGTTTGTGTGTACATATCATGTTTGAGTGTCTCGTGTTTGTGTGTACCTCCGGTGTCTATATTTTTATGTGAATCTCCAAATTTAATTTGTACATGTGTACTTCTCGTATTTATATGTATTGTGTGTACTTTCCACTTCAGTTTA
>NC_061509.1:54423043-54505759 GCF_022539505.1 Lolium rigidum
GTGGCGGAGCTTGGAAGAAAACCTTGGGCGGGCCAGGCTAAAAGAAAACACAACAAATTGCAAAGTTGAAGAACGAATTAGCAATCATTCGTGCTATCAAACTGCTAACCAAGAATTGGTAAAAAGAAATGAGTACTTGAGCACGGAAAGTGGGGCTCGATTCGGTTCGTAGCGTCGCTTGCCAGCTGATGGAACACCTGCCGGAGCGTTGTGCCCGTGCGTGTGGCTACAGGTCCGACGTTCCCCATGCCACCCCCTGGCTGCGGGTGAGGCGGTGCAGCGCTGCACCCTCCTGTGCCCGCCATAGATTCTCCTGATTACTGCTTATTTTTCTATCCAAATCGCTACACCTAGCGAGTAACCATAGCGCACCTTCTACCCCATGGCTGCGGATTTTAATTTTTATCCAGACCCGAGTACTCGACTTGCAAAGTCGAGCGAACCAGCGAGAAATGAAACGAAACGGAAGGCCAATGGGCTGGACCTTGAATGCATACAAGTCAAACTTTTTTTGCCAAAAATCTGGGCGCGCCATGGCCTAGTTTAGCCCCAACTAAGCTCCGCCAGTGGTTTACGCACTTCCCATATTAGTGCATGTGAATGTGTACTTCTCATGTTTAATTCTTGTATTAGTGTTCGACTACCAGCTAAGCTCCAACTCTGACCATAAGGTGCCTATTCCCATAATGGGATCCAAATATTCACTTTCTACATTTACAATATACACTAAAAATGCGGATAATCTTGTTGTTCTTGATGAAGTCGCACCACCTTGATCAAACTACTCTCTTTGCTCGACGTTGATGCAACAATCTAGGATTTTGGAAACAAGATAGAAAATAACAGGATGAAATCTTGCGATGCAAGGTTCTAAAAATCACAGGAAAAAATATAGGTGAAATTTTTGATGAGGGGGATACAGAGCTAGAGAGAGAGAGAGAGAGTGTGTGTGTGTGGTGGGGGGGGGGGGTGAGGCAACTTATGTGGTACCATTTCACCCTCCATGTGCCCATTATAACATTTTTAGAAGTGTATGTATGGTCTTTACCTAGATATCCCGCCCCTTGTGGATCCACGCATTTTGAATATAACAATTAAACCACCATATGACAAAACCTCAAAATCTTGCTACTTATTCCACGGCCTCCCTTGGCCAATTCCTACACCTCATTTCACTCCCTTAGATACAGTTTGAAATCAAATGAATAAACTCCTAAACTTTTGCAAAGAAAAAAAATTGACTTCAACTCTAGGATTGGTAAAGGTTCATTCTCGGGGCTCTCCCTCCATCGGGTGATGCACACCTCGCGAAATATCTCTCTCATCCTATTCTACGTCCCTAGTGTAGTCTATTGGCAGATCCCATAGATCCAACACTACCACCATAGTGCCGTCCTGTGACAGATCCCATAGATCAAATACAGCCATTCCACTACAGTGTTGTGCGGTGATATATTTAATCATGTTGTTGCTTTACTCATGCGTTGTCCGGTGGAATATCTTATAGCTCCAATCTTGTCTCCTTAGTCTCGTCTGGTGGAAGATCACATGCATATATCCAATCTTGTCACCTCAATGTCATCTAGTGACAAATAACTTAGACCCCTCAAGCCCCGTGAGTGTCTTTTGGTCACAAATCTATACGACTATAAAAATTAAATTCTGATTAGCCACCGTCATGATGTACAAGAATTCTTAGTCATTGATTTTCTTTACATGGTGAATATCAACAATTTATCAGCTCTCGACCTGATTGATATATCGATAGAGTTTTCTGGGTTTCTCTCCGTACAACCTGCACCAAAATGAGGCCGACAAGGATCTCTCTAGAGTTATCATGGTGGCCCTCGACCTTACAATCCAGTAATGTTTTTAGCACTTCGATTTCAGCCAAACCATGAACGACTATGGTATTTATGGTTCATTGGTAACTCATACCATTGATTCCTAAATGCCAAAGACAGGTGCATGCATATGTATGGCCATCGAAAAATATACGTGAAACATTGAAAATTTTCATTTTTATTATCTTTCGTATTCGTCAGTTACAAAAAGAGTAAAGGGATGTAGTCTAGATAAAAGTGATGGCACAAATCCGCATGGTTGTATCCATGTCGCTCGGGAAGCTAAGGAATCAGAAAGCCAGATGAAGGAAAATCCGCAGGAATCAAGCTATTGCGGCAAAACAACCTTGAGTGATAGTGAGAGCACACTTACCACTAGTTTTGGAGAGATACAAAAAGTTTGACCACTACGATGAATTGGAAGAGATTCCGTAGCAGTGTTTCTTGGAGGAAAATATTAGAGATTAGTCAATGGTATTGCAAGAGCGCTTGTTATAGTGGTATATGACACATCAAAAGATTGTGGAGATGAATCTGAATCTTATGTTCCTCCTAAACACTAGTAGAAAAACCCTTATAGGCGAAGCTTAGTTCTGTGGCGCACCGTTTTGAATGCGCCACAGAAACTTATTTTGTGGCGCACAAGGCACGGTGCGCCACAGAAATAGCTTAATTTTGTGGCGCACTACTGAACCGTGCGCCACAAAAACTTGGTGGGCCCCACAACCTGTCACCCCCAATCATTGGTTTTACTATTTCTATGGCGCACAAACCGCGGTGCGCCACAGAAATTACTTCTTCTGTGACGCACGGCAACAGTGCCCTACAAAAATAAGGTATTCTGTGGCGCACTGTATTAGGTGCGCCACAGAAATAAGGTATTCTGTGGCGCACTGTGCTCGGTGCGCCACAGAATTAGCGAACCAGATATACAAAAGTGAGCCAACCTCCCACCTACCACACTACACAAGCCATTCTTCTTCCTCCATCTAGCTCGTCCCCCTTCTCTCTCATACCATTTTGACTCTACTTTTCACTTGTTTGGGTATTTATTGCACTTACTTTGGTTGATACTTAATTGGAGTTGAGGAGAAGGCTCTCCATACTCTCTCCTCCTCTCGAACTCATCGATCGCGGTCTCGTCTCGGTATCGAATCTAGAAGGTGAGTAGTTGGAGGAGACATACATATGCTTGGAGGAGACATGCATATGCTTGTAGATCTTGTGTGGCCGTCGTGTGTATGGATGCTTGTTGCAGGTGAAGCACTTGTGTGTGTGCCGGTGTGGTGCATGGAGGTTTGCCGAAATGTAGATTCATTTCCGTTTCGGCAAGTTTTGCACTACCCATATGTCCTACTTTGAGGAGAGGTCATGCCGAATTTTTCCGCTCCATGTAATACCTTGAGGAGAGGTACGGCCCATGCATGTGTGTGCATTTGGTGCGGTTCTAATTTCCTGTTCTATGTATACCATTTGCAGGCAAGCATGGTCCTCTCGATGAGTTCCGCTCGAATCTCTAGATACAAGATAGACGCGAAGGAGGACATGATTCGGAACAATAGGCGCCGGATAAGATGTCCGTGTCGATCATGCAAACTCGAGCGCCGGATCAACCCTGATTCCGGACAACTCGGAGGAGCACTCGCTGAGGCGCGGTTTCATGCAAGACAACCAGGCGCGGCCGGCCCCATCAAATGGTGCGCATGAAGACCATGTCGAGCGAGATGACTATCATCATGAAGAAGACTATCATCATGCCGACGGGGACTATCATCATGAAGAAGAATTCGGCGGAGAAGATCATCATGAAGAAGAAGATGCCGGCGGAGAACATCATCATGATGAAGAAGAAGATTCCGGCGCGACCCCGCTAATTTCGGCCTTGCGGGACTCTCATGTTCAAGATCTTCTCCTCCGGGAGACGAGCAACGATAGAGTTGCAGCTAGAGAGAGAGCCAAGCTGTCGCAAATGGAGAAAGACGGGATGACTCCGATCTTTCCTGGGTGTCGTCCGCAGGATACGCGCTTGCATGTAACGCTTGATTACCCGCAGATGAAGACGCAGAACAAGTGGACCGATTCCAGCTTCAGCAAGAACTTAAAATTTTGGCACGATCGTCTCCGGAGGGGAACACATTGCCAAGTAGTACCGAGGAGGCCAAGAAAGTCGTGTGTCCCCTTGACCTACCGCACGAAAAATACCACGCCCGCATTAATGATTGTGTGATTTATAGGTGCGAGTACAAGGACGGAACCACATGTCCGGTGTGTGGCCACGGACGGTACAAGGTTGGGAACAAGAAGGTACCTCGAAAGGTGGTATGGTACTTTCCTATCACTCCCCGTCCGCAGCGGTATTTCGTGGACCCTAAGGAAGCAAAGCTCATGCAATGGCACGCGGAAAGGCGTAAGCCCGAAGAAGATCCGGAGATGGGCTATATGCCGACACACCCTTCGGACGCTGGACGGTGGCAAACATTGGACATCGCCTTCCCTAGGTTCGGGGCGACGCAAGGAACATCAGGCTGGGTATGAGCACCGATGGACTCAAACCGTTCGGCAACCAGAGTAGCACGCATAGCACCCGGTCCGTGTTTGTATGGCCTTACAACCTACCCCCGTGGTCGTGCACCAAGCAAAGGTACATACACCCGAGTATTCTCATTCAGGGGCCGAAACAACCAGGTGTCGACATGCATTTGTATCTCGGGCTGCCGAAAGAGGAGTTAGACACGTTGTGGAAGACGCCACCCCGTACGTGGGACGCCTACACTAGAACTTATTTCGATATGAGAGCCGCGTTGATCACGACGGTCATGGACTATCCTGGTTACGCATATGTATCTGCCCAGGTGGGCCACGGATTCAACGGCCGTGTGAAGTGCATGGACGATACCCCGCATCTACAACTACCAAGGGATCCCGGGTCCTCGAAAACCGTCTACCCAGGTGCTCGAAGGTGGCTTCGCTTGGATCACCCGTGGAGAAAACGCGGTGATCTGTTCAATGGTAAAGATGAGCCCGATGGACCCCCACGCCCGAGGAGCGGCGCGAAATCGATGATCTTCCGAAAAATTGGAAGGAGTGCCCGGCGCCGGGAAAGAAGCGACCGAGCCGAGCCGCTGCTCGGTGTATGGAAAGCGAGGTCTGTTTTCCACGACTTGGAGTACTGGAAGGTCCTCCACACGCCCCACAGCCTCGATGTCATGCACATTACGAAGAACGTTACCGAGAGTCCGCTTGGCACTCTTTGCAACTCGAGAAAAGTCCAAGGATGGACCGAAAGCAAGATACGATCTTAAACATTTTGGCATCGTGAAAGATCTTCAAGCCCCGATACCGACGATGATGATGATGATGATGATGATCGGACGGAAGGGACTCAACGTCTCCGTAAAAGGGCTAAGAAGAACGCGGTGCAGCTTCCCGCTGCTCGCTTCACAACGAGTCCGGAGGAGCTCGAGCAGTTTTTCGGTGCCTCCTAGGAGTGAAAGTTCCTCACTGGTTACTCGGGGAATATAAGCAGATATCCGGACGTAGCGAAGAAGAGGTTCACCGGGATGAAGTCTCACGATTGCCACGTGCTAATGACGCAGATACTTCCCGTTGCGATCCGAGGCATAATGGACGAGCACGTCCGTGATACGCTGTTTGGCCTATGCAACTTTTTTGACGTTATCACCGGGAAGTCGATCGGCGTGAGGCAGCTCAAGATGCTACAGGATGAGATCGTGGTGATACTATGTGAGCTCGAGATTTACTTCCCGCCCGCATTCTGTGATATATGCGTCCATCTCCTTCTCCATGTCGTTGAAGACATCAAGCAGCTCGGCCCAACGTTCCTCCACAACATGATGCCTTTCGAAAGGCAGAACGGTGTCATGAAAGGATACGTTTGCAATAGGGCCCGTCCAGACGCAAGCATGGCCAAGGGGTTTCTAACCTATGAGTGCATCTCCTTCTGCCAGAATTATCTAAGCACCGAGGACGACGAGGATCATGTTGGTCTACCCCCGAGACGCACCTCGGGAGGCTCGCCGGAGTCGGTCACCGCGAGGGCTACCGCTCGGTCCATGTCGGCATTGAAAATCGACGCGACGACTTTGACAGGGCTCACCGGGTCGCGCTACAACACTTAAAACCGACCGAACCTTTCGTGCAAGAGCACAAAAGCATGGTCGAGCAGAATTACATCGATATGGGCCGGCCGAGGAAGATGGGAGACGTAACCAAAAAGCACAACTCCAGCCTTCACGCGTTGGTTCAAGCAAACTCAACTCGGTTGAAGCACGAGAGAAATACGCCTTCTACCGAAGATGAAAAACTCATATACACCTTATCACAGGGACCCGCGCATAACGTAAGGACCTATCGGGGTACGACATCAACGGTTACAGATTCTACACCGAGGAAAAGGACAGAAATAGTGAAAATCAAAACTCAGGAGTAACTATGCTTGTCATACGCCGATGACGAGACTAATGTCAAGGAAAGATTTTTTGGAAGGATCGAGGAGATATGGGAGCTCAATTACTGTGGAGAGACGGTGCCAATGTTTCGTGTGAGATGGGCCAAGAAGGTCGAAAAGAAGGCCGATATTTCACAACCATGGTTATACCCGATGCAAAATCGAAGAACGCATCCGCGAAAAATGAGCCATGGGTACTCGGTAGCCAAGTTGACCAATGCTTCTTCATCACCGATCCGTCGAGGCCTAGCCGTGTTGTCGTGAGGAGGGGCAAGAGGAGCATCATAGGAATGCAAGGAGACGCCAACGAGGAAGACTTGGACAAGAACGGTGACCCGAAGATGGAGGAGGAATTCTACGGGCACTTCGACATGCCTACTACTAGTAAAGTAAGAAGGAAGACCTCCCTACCCTCTAAAGGTTGTCCGTTCACGCGAAGAAATCTCAAGGTGGCCGGCATAAAGTATTCAACCGCCAACAACCGAAAGGGCAAGAAGATTGCGAAGAGACGCTAGAGCTTGTTGCCAGGACGAAGAAGATCTTTTTTTGGTCTATCACATGTGTGTGAGTGTGTGTGTTAGACAAGTACATGCATGTGTGTGTGAGAGAAACAAGAACATGTTTGTATGAGACAAGTAATTTATAATTCTCTCTACTAATTACTAAATAATGTTGTGTTATTTATTGAAATGTAACTAAAATATGAAAAAAGGAATAAAAATTGTGTGGCAGCCAGGGTTCGAACCTGGCTACTAACTGCCTAACATTGGCCTTAACCACTAGACTAGTGCTATGTATCTGTCAAGACACAGCAGTAAACCATTTTGTTTTGCTAAGTGTCTAAATTCTGTGGCGCACTCCCCGCTAGGTGCGCCACGAAATAAGGAATTCTGTGGCGCATGTCGGTGTTGATGCGCCACGAAAGCTTAATTCGTGGCGCACCGAGAAGGATGCGCCACAGAATTTGGACACTTGGTGAAATAACTCGATCAACAGCAGTTTCTTCCCCACTCAGTCACTCACAACCCTAGCGCCACACTTCTCTCGCGCAACCGCCACCACCGCCTAGCGCCGTCGCCACCGCCTAGAGCCACCGCCTAGCGCCGCCGCCGCTGAGGAGGAGGACGCCCGAGCCGCCGCCGCCACCGAGGAGGAGGAGGACGCCCGAGCCGCCGCCGCCACCGAGGAGGAGGAGGACGCCCGAGCCGCCGCCGCCACCGAGGAGGAGGAGGACGCCCGAGCCGCCGCCGCCACCGAGGAGGAGGAGGACGCCCGAGCCGCCGCCGCCACCGAGGAGGAGGAGGACACCCGAGCCGCCGTCGCCGAGGAGGAGGAGGAGGACACCCGCCGCCGCCGCCACCCATTCGGTGAGAGCTCCTCTCCCCTGTCCTCCCCACTCCCCTGTCCCCTGCCCCTATCACCTCCCCAGTGAATGCTCTCCTTGCAATGCTGCTTCGAATTCCCTCTCTGGCTAGCCTAGTTGCTATGGATTGCTTGCAATGTTGCTATGGATTGCTCAAATGTGCATCTCCTTGCAATGCTGCTATGGATTGCTCAAATGTGCATCTCCATTAGTTGTTTGGTTGGTTCAATAAAATGCATCAGTAGCAAATGAATGCAGTAGTGCTGCTGTAGTCAAATTGAATTTCAAGAAAAACTAGGTTGTTGTGCTGCTGTAGTCCAATAGGTTGTAGCAAAACAAAAAAAACTAGGTTGTAGTGCTGCTGTAGTCAAATAGAATTTCAAGAACACCTCAATTTTCTTTGTAAGAGAGAGTCAAAAGAGGGTTAGTATGAATGCAGTAGCAAATAAAAATGAACAAGCTAATGTTGTAGCAAATGAATGCGGTAGAAACTTAGCAGATAAAAAGCTACTTGCTATCAAGAATAATGTTGTAGCAAAATGAATGTAGAAACAAATGACCTATATCTACTTTGGTGGCATGTCTGTAGTGTAGTATGTATATGTTATTGCTAGGATTTGTTAGCAATTCTTGGTGAAAGCTAATGATGCTACTTGGTTTAAATGGAAATGATGAAATGATGCTATGATGAAATGATGAAATGTACAAGCTAGAAATTGATTTAGGTTCTCTTGTTCATGCAAATGATGCTACTCGGTTTAAATGTAAATGCAAATGATGCGATCAAATGCTATTTAATTTATTGCTTGCTATTTTTTTAATTCATTGGTTGCTGTTTTTTTTAATTCATTGCTTGCACTAGAGCTAATAAAGTTCTTGCTATTTTGTTGGCAGTAGAAAATTTAGGTTTAGAAAAAAAAATGCTTGGGTTAATAAAATGAAATGCTACTACCTAGGATTTATTAATAAAATGAAATGCTACTGCCTAGGTTTAGAAAATGAAAATGCTTGGGTTAATTCACCTCTGGCCACCTCTACCCTAGCAAGAATATTCCTCTGAACCAAAAATGCCTCTGCCTAGCAAGAATGGACTGTCTCTCCTGACCCATTTTGGGGAATATTCCCAATGGCTTGTCTCTGACCCATTTTGGAGAATATTCTCCCTCTTGTGGATTGACATCACAATTCAAAAAAAGAAACTGATGGCATTGTCCTATGTAACACAACTGTTCAGCTTGTGTTCTCATACCCTCTGTGCATGCCCTCCATCCTATATAAATGCCTAGTGTAGTGAACCTGAAAACCACACCAAACATGGACAACTCCGTCCTGGAGTGCAAAGAGGAGGAGCACCGGCTCCCTTGGTGCCTCCGGCTCTAGGGATGCCACTCTTTCCAAGACTTTTTCTATGGGTAGGGCAGACAAGGAGTTGCTAGTGTATCGTAGGAGAAGTGTGCAAGAGAGGGAAGCTTCGCTGCCGAGGTTCGAGGAAAGAAGAAGTAGCGAGATGGCTTGAACCAGCTAGGTGTGTTCACATACACTACACAAGTTCTCCCGGTTCCAAAATCCAGACCTAAGGGCAAGATCAAACTCGAAAAAGTATAAGCATCGGTTGAGGGAAGGAGGACCCACAGAGGTGTTGCCCTACTATGTAGAACCAAATCTTGAAGAAAAGGTTAAAGCTGGAGTTATCTTGTGCTTTGGCTGAGGAAGGGCATGAAAAAAATCAAAGATTTGCTATCCTAGTTTGTTGTAGTTAGTTGTAGTTTCAGCCATCTAGTTTTAGTGTGTCCTAGGTTGTCTGAATAATTATGTAATGTAAGGGTTGATGTAATGCTTCCATGCAATGATGAATAAAAGGGTTTATGTAATGCTTCTATGCAGATGGTAGGAAATAATGTATGTAATGTAAGGTTAAATGATGCTCATGCTCAAATGTTGGCAATAGCTACTGGTTGGCTTGCTCTATATCGCCTTTTTAAATTTAAGTAATTATCTACTAAAATTTGATTAGCTATTGGTATAATTCTCTTTGAATTTATAAAAAATTTAAGTCACTAGCTACTGCCTTTTGTAATGTATATTTATGAGTAATAGCATTTTCATTTGAAGTCACTAGCATTTCCATATGATGCTCAAGCTTCGCTATTTAATTATATCCGGAATAATAGCATTTTCATTTGAAGTCACATGTTGGCGGTAGCTACTGGTTGGCTTGCTCTATAAGCTTGTATGCTTGTTTATGCTCTATAATGCTACTAGTACATGAAATGCTACTATTTGAATTCATTTATGAAATGATCATGCTCATGCTCATGCTCATTATCTTGTATATGCTTTTGTGCAGTGTTCGCTATATGCTGTACCAATGGTACTGCCCATATATCTTTGTGAAGTGCTAGCTTTAATGTACTCTGGTTTTTGTAGTGCTCCAGGTTGTGTAGTGCTCCAGATTTGTAGTGCTCCAGGTGGTAGTGCTCCAGATTTGTAGTGCTCCAGGTGGTAGTGCTCCAGGTGGTAGATGCTCTAGGTTAAGAAAGTCATTGTTGTTGTACTGCTCCAGCTAGGTTAAAAAATATGCTGAAATAGATGCTCCAGGTTTATGTTGGCTTTTGTTTGATGTATTGTAGATGGGCAAGTTTGTATGGTCGATATATGGTGGATATTTTTGCAGGGATTTCATTGAGTTGCCCATTTCTCCCGAAGCGTTGATTAACTTCCGTTTCGGTTGAGAAATGGGCACTCCTACGTAAAAAATTAGCAAAAGTCATGCCGATTTTTCTGGTTGACTTTTGTACTAACTTGTTGCCTCTTTTTAATGAAGTGCAAATAAACATGTCGGGCAACACTTCTAAGCCCGAGGAGCCAGAACGAAGAAGCGAGAGAAGCCAACAAGGACTTCGGGAGGGCTACGAGCAGCCCGGAAGGCCGCCGCCGAGTCGCCCGACGATGAGGAAGAGGGCCGGGACGCCGCCTCCGAGGGAGAGGGCCGGGACACTGCCTCCGAGGGAGAGGGCCGGGGGGCTGCCGCCGACAGCGGCGACGATGATGATACCTGGGACGACGCCGCCCAGACCGGTGAAGAGACGACCGGTGAAGAGAACGCAGCCAACCGCACGGAAGGTGATAGCGGCGGCAACCCTCAGGAGGGTAAGAAGAAGAGGACGGCGAGGAGGCCAAGGAGGGATCGGAGGCCGCAAGTGCTCGCCAACGTCATCGATCATTTCACGGTAGTCTCCGAAAGTGGCCTACCCTTGGAGCCTTCGTGGGTTGCCAAAGGGTACGGCATGCAACTAGGGTGCATCGTCCAGTGAAACCGTGCCGATCCTAACTCGGGACCTCGAAGCAAGGAGAACGAGGCTATCGCCCAATCCCTCCTCCAGAAGCTTCACCAACGATACACGTTCCGGGAGCCGTTAAATAAGAAGGTGGACTCTTTAGCTCTCACGAAGATGAGCACCGCCTTGAGCAGGCTGGAAGAAGCGGCTGAAGGGAAAGATCGAGGCCGGTGAAAGCTGGGAGAGGATAAGTAGCAAAGACCCGTCGCTCTCCTTAGAAGACTTTAATGCGTTCAAGTCTTACTTACGGAGTGACGCTGTTAAAAAATGGACCGCCTGGGGGAAGAAAATGCGGGATTTGAACTTAGGGACCCACCATTGCGGAAGCGGCGGTTACCGAGGAAAACATCCCACTTGGGACAAGGAGGATGCCGAGATGGTACGTCTGGGGAAAGAAAACCCCTGGCACAAAATCCAGGATGAACAGGCTAGGAAATTTGTCCGGTCCCGCTACTACTTAGACTGGAAGACGGGGAATTTATTACGGATCACGAAGACGTGAGGGATTTCGAGAAGTACCTGGTAAGGATAGTTCTATATTATTTCGCTCATCTTATTAGGCAATGAAGCCAAATGGGCTAACCTTAAGTTCCTTTGTCTCGAAGGATGAAGAGTTGACGAAGGCTGGCCCGTCGTCCCAGGGGTCGACGGAACCGTGGGACACGCCTTTCAACAGGGCGATGAACAAATACAAGGAGAGGGAGCTAGACAAGCCACCGACGTCGGGTGGCCGTGTGTCCGGCTTTGGCACAAGTATGAAGTTATCCGAGTACTACGGATCGGATGCCAAGATGAGAAAGCTGGAGAGGAGGTCATCGGCTAAGGATAAATCCGAGGTTCAGGAGCTGAAGAAGAAGGTGGAGTCACTAGAGAAGCTGGTGGCCGAAAAGCTCGTGGAGAACACGGAGATGATGAACAAGTTATTGGACGAGAAGATCCGGCGGATCATCCCCCGGGTTGATGGAGGGGTTAGCTGCTTGGAATGCGGGAGGTCAAGTGGGGCCGATACATGTGCCCGAGCATTAGCGGCAGCAACTCAAGCTTCCACGTGTCGCCGACGGTGCCGCTCCACCCGACGCCGGCGTCGGGGCTCCACCGACGCCGCCGTAGCTCCAACCGCCGCCGCAGCTCCAGCTGGTCGCATCGACGCCCCCAACCGCCGCCCTTGTATCGACAGGTAGCCGAGATCGACGCCATCAAGGAGGTAAACTCATTAGTTACTCCTTCGCGTCATCTTCTTTAACTATATATACCTTTCGTGATCTGCCATCTCACGATGCCCAACATGGCGCCCACGACTCGGGATGAACAATGCATACTTCCGCAAACGGTGGAGCCCGGCGGCAAGTTGGTGGAAGTTGCTAGCGGCTATGTCATGGCTTCCCGCGTTATGCACGGCGCTACATTGGCGGAAGACGTGGCGAAGGTCAAGTTGGTAATGGTAGTGCCGGAGTACCGCTACGCCATCCCCCCCTTTCAACCTCCGGGCACAGAAGAAGGCGACGTTTTGCCCCTTGGGGATTGCACCTCATGGCTTATGACATGGCCGAAGAACCAGATTCGTCTGGGGGGGGGGGGTCTTCCGAGTGGTAAGAAAAGCACCGGCGCCACCTCCCCATCATCGGCCCAAGATCGCCGGCGCCGACGACACCCTTAAGGAAACGGCGGTCGCCGCCCCCACTACCCCGAAGGAACCGGCGGTCGCCGCCGCCACCCGGAAGGAACCGACGATCGCCGTCACCACCAGACGCCACAAACAGTTGTTGGGAGCGCTACCGCAACGACCGTCTACTAGACGCACGGTACGCCAAGCGGCGGCATCGCAACCGCCACCACCTAAGGTCCAGGACATGGCGCCACTTGATGGCAACGATGTAGATGATGATGACATCGATGCCTACATCAACACTGGCGCCTGCAGCCAAGATATGTACATGCCTCCTATGGATGAACAAGCCTTCCGCACACACGGCGATCAACTTAGTCGTCCCCCTACAGTCACGAAGCAGCGCACGGTCTTCACGGGTCTTTCTCAAGACACTCCTCCGGAGGCTGGCAATCCAGCTCAAGTCAAGCCTGCTACCGTTTTCAGCCCTAACACGCTGCGTAAGACGATCATCGGGGAGCCACCCAAATCAACCCCAGCAACCTCGGAAGCACCACCAGCACCCGAAGCACCACCATCAGCACCACAAGCACCCCCGGTAGGTCAGGTGAAGAAGGGAAGGAAGAGAGGAGCCAAGAAGGGCGCATCTTCGAGCCAGCCTGCTCCTAAGAGGATCCGGGCCGACGACATGGTACCACCTACACCGGATGGCTTGCCCCGGTGTCATGAAGCTGGTAAACCTATACTGCCTCCGGACATGGAACACCTCGCAAGTGGACAAATGCTCCCTTTGCAACACTCTATTCATTATCAAGAGAGCGTCCTTCTTAAAGAAAAGGATCCAAATTACCCGGTGTTCTCGGTCAAGGTGCCGTCCAACCAGAACTTCGTCAATGAAGACCCCGCGGATATCTTCTTCATAGCGTTCGAGGACGTCTTCAATCTATTTCACTCGAAACGGCTCGACTATAACTTGGTCCGCCTATACGCGATCAATCTTCGGATGAAGATCAACGAGAGAGACCCCGCCACATCGCGGTAGCGGATCCCTACTACATGCGGGATAGCCAGCTCCGGGACGGCTCAAGGACACGGACCAAGGCGGTGCGGTACCTCCGAACTTCATGCTCATGCACAAAGAGAGCAACACCATTCTTCCGCCTGTCTTTCCCGAGTAAGTACACATCCGCTCACGGCCGTCGTAACTTATGCTTTCTTATATATTTCTTCCATTGCCGATCATTTCCAACATTCCATTTCAATTGCATGTGTTGAGCAGGGACAAATACTGCACACTCATCATCCTAGATCCAAAGTGGTCACTAGCCCAGTATTTCGACTCGTCGAGTACGATGACGAAGAAAGACTACACGAGAATAAGGGGTGTTCTCGATGAGGCTATCCTTGGCTACTCCAAAAGTGGAGGCACCTTCGACAAGAATGGGCAATATATCAGGCCGGACACTAAAAAGATCGGGTTCAAGCACGTGATCAACTTCCTTTGTATCAAGCAGCCAGCTGGCAGCATTAAGGAGGCCTTCTATGTCCTCCATCACCTTAAAGGGTTTGTCGAGGATGCAGAGATGATGTCTCTGACACCTAGTAAGCGAGACCCCATTAAAATGTCGGGGGAAATCAGTGATGATGATCTTAGAGAAGACTTCCATCGCATCCAAGTAAAGCTCTCGGAAATTATCTTACAAGATGTATCCAACGGATCGGGGCTCTTACACGCAGCCGGAGCGTTGCCTAAGAGGGATATCGAAGAACGCCTACATAAGCGGGGTGATGGAAGGACGTGGACGACGAAGGACTTGTACAAGCCGTTCCCGGAGCCGCTCAAGAAGACGTCTCGTTGACCGAGGCCGGTGTGCCTAGCATTACTTTGAATCGATAGACAATTTGTACCGTGTTGTAAACTAAACTTGCTTAATTTGCTCGAAACGGTGGTCGTCGTTGTTGGACTTCAATTACTATTGTAGTCGTTATCGTTGAACCATATTACTTATGTGATACCGATGCTATATTTCTTTTAGGTTTATTATTATTTCCTTGCTTTAATTCTTGTGAATATGTATGCATGTGAACCCTCTAACTCTTTCCATTGCGTTATATACTAATATGCCTTGTGTCCATAGAGATGACGTACTACGTCGTGTTCGAGGGGCGGGTTCCAGGAGTGTACGAGGAGTGTACGAGGAGTGGGAGGAGTGCAAGAAACAGGTGCACAAGTTCAGCGGCAACTGCTACAAAGGGTACCCGACTAGACACGAGGCGGTTGCCAAGTGGAGGGCGCACCAAGCGAACAAGAGCAAGATGAAGACCTTCCTTGTGCTCTCGCTCTTGCTCACCATCGTCGCGGCGGTACTCTATTTCATCCTAGTGTAGGCGGCGGCCGGTGTCACTTCGTTTGTATCTAGAGATGATGAGAACTTTCTTAATTTGCATGGATTATGAGTTGTATGGAGCTATATGTATAACTCGATCGGGCTCTAAGTAATGTGATGATGATGTGATGATTATATATGTCCATATTATATCTGTATATATTATATCAGTATATAACCTGTATACGGTGTATAAAACCAGTATAATACACCAGGGAGCAGAAAATCGAGTATACCTGTAGATAGTTCTGTGGCGCACCAAAAAATAATTCTGTGGCGCACCTATTTCTGTGGCGCAGCTACATCACATGCGCCACAGAACTACTTATTTCTGTGGCGCACTTGGTCCGGTGCGCCACAGAAACCTTATTTCTGTGGCGCACGACCAGGTGCGCCACAGAAAGCTTATTTTTGTGGCGACGTTTCTGTGGCGCACCACCCATGCGCCACAGAATCAAATTTTCGTGCGCCACTGATGAGGTTTTTCCTACTAGTGAAAGTATTTCTATTATGAATCTTATGTTCCTCCTAAAGCTATTGCTATTACTAAATAAGAATTATGCTCAGACGAGAAATACATTGATTTTAGAGCGACTACTCAAGCTAGAACCATGGATTGTAATGAAGAGAGGTCACTTACAGAATCTTTGAAGGAAAGCGCTGACACCATCCAAAGTGGATAGAAAGTCACTAAATGATACTAGCAAGGATCTCTCTAGGGTTCGCACGGTGGCACTCTACCTTACGATCTAGTAAACGTGACCCTTGCATGCTATTTTAAATAATTTTGGGTTGTGCAAGCTATGACCTGAAGTGCTTGCATGATTACATATGTAGATGATGTGACAACCAATTGAATGCAGTTTTTATAAATTAATGAAGAAAAAACAGCTACTCTTGGACCACCGTTTCTCAAAAATCTAGCACATTTAGTGAACATAAAAATGGAGTGTAAAACCTTTACAGATTACATAAAGTGGTTTTAACATTTTATTGTTAATTCTGATTTGTAAAATATAGATGTATGTTGTGATCTTGTCGCAATGGTCATGATTCATCAACCACCATGTGCATATCATGTACCTTATGCTAGTATCTTATATGCATGTAGGAAAGGGGTGGGACAAATTTCACCTTGGTTGTGACGGTGCATCACTCCATGAGTTCACATGTCCATGTATAATTCCTAAAGAACGACATACCTAAGAATGACATGGTAAAAGGAAGTAACATGCATGGGATGTACCATAGATTAAACCACATGATATCTTGTGATATGGCTCCTACAACTCCATTTGAGACAATGGAAAGTTATATGCAACTAAGTAATGTCTTTTGCACTTCGATTTCAACCAAACCATGAACAATTAGGTTTTTATAGTGCATTGGTAACACATAGAATTCATTCCTAAATAGCAAAGATAGGTGCATGTATATGTATGTCCATCCAAGAATAAACTCAAAACATTGAAATTTTCCATTTTATCACCTTTCGTATTCGTTAGTTATAAAGAGTAAACAGATCTAGATGAGAGTGATAGGAGAAAGTGTGCATGGTTGTATCCATGTCGCTTGGGAAACTAAGGAATTGGAAAGTAAGATGAAGACAAATCCACAAGAATCAAGCGACTGCGCCTAAAACAACCTTGAGTGATAGTGATAGAACACTTACCACTAGTTTTTGAGAGATCCAAAAAATTAACCACGATGGTGAATTGGAAGAGACTCCGTAACGGTGTTTTCTTGAGGAAAATATTAGAGATTATTCGACGATATTGCAAGAGCGCTTGCTATAGTAATATAGGACACGTCAAAGGAGCGATTGTGGAGATGAATCGGAAGTTCATGTTCCTCCAAAATCGGTTGCTATTACTAGAAAAGAATATTGCTCGGACAACAAATACACTGATCTTATAGTGAGTATTCAAGCCAAGATCATACTTGCTAATTAAGAGAGATTACTTACATAATATTGGAAGGAAAGCATCGAAACCATCCAAAGTGGATAGAAAGTCACTAAAATAGATCGAGAAGATAAGGGTTCACATAAAACTCGGGTCAATATCTTTGTATACATTAACTTTTATGTGGTTGTATGAGAAGAGATGTACCAATTTCATTTTCTTTACTCTAGACATAATAGAATAAGCAAAATAAGGTGTTGCCACCCGGTGGCACTACCCCCCCTCCCGATACCGTCAGATCACGCTTTGCGATTCGTGCCACCGGGTGGAGATGGAATCAAGCGCATGCACTAATCAGAGCCAGACCTGCAAATCACCTGCAGTCCACAGCGGGGCGCATGCTGAATTTAGTCAGATTCTGTACCGTATGTGGGTTGGCGTGCACCAGCGCAAGTTCGTCGCAAAAATCGATGCTGCACCGTAGCATGCAGCGCATTTATCAAGCAGATGCATTATTTTTTATGACTTGCATACCCGCTGCATGCAGTGATATTAAACGCGCACAGCGATGCTAGTACTACTACTCTGTGGTGACCCTGCATACCACTGCATGTTGTAGTATGCCAGTCGTTGATATAACATTCACGAAGTACCATTCCGCAAATATTACATCTCTCAGAGTAGTACAACAGAACATAGCAGGTCCATAACTCATTCATTTATTATTACAAATATCACACACATGTTGTCACGGAGCTCCTCTCGGGTCCTAAGAGGAATACCCCCGGGTTCGAGGCGAACCCAACTTAGCTTACAATATAAGAGTCTCATTAAGTTATACATTTATTTCTTCGAGCAGCTAAATACTAAGAGTTCGGGCTGCTCGGCTTCTACTACTACTCGAGATGTTCGAGGCTTGATCTCCTCCGGAAGCCTCCCCGGTTCCGTAGACGATGAGGTAGTCTACGCCCTCGATACCTCCAGAGAGGTCTGGTTCTTCATAGCCGATGATCTCGGCTCCTTCATTGTTGTCGTAGTCCTCCTCCAGACGATTCAGACAATCTAAGCATGAGATTTAAGAGTGGTATGAGTACGAGCGTACTCAACAAGTTCATTATAGATAAGAGGTGTTTAATGCACTAGCTACGATATTAGACCAGAAAGTCTAATACCAATGCAAGTTTTGGTAAACATTTCTTCAAGAGATTGCTTTTATTCCAAAGAGCTATGTCCGTCAACCTTCACCGGTTTACTAGAACTTCATGGAGCTCCTTTCCGGCCGCGTTCGCAGTTCCTTATCCCGGAACAGGGAGTGACAGGTCACGGTTCTTTACACTCGCGAGAGGTGTGTTGCTTTACCCATAAGAGATCTTAACCTTGATGCCAACCGGGCAGCTTTCCCGTCCACACTTCCTATGGTGTGAGGCCCGGTATAAGGTCTAGTCAATCATGTTCCTCCGCTACCTCGAACACCCACCCGTTGTTGCATGCCCCGACCCTGGGTCCACGCCGGTCCCATTATTCCCGTAATTTCAGGGTGGACCCCGACCACGACAACGAGTGCTGGGCTCTACCATACACTCCTACGCCGGTAGCTGCAACCCATCATAGACCGCATTACCGTGGGGAATTAGAATGGGATCCCCACCCTCCGGTTGTTCCGCAAGACACAACTGCTACGGCAAGCAATGCTTTACCGTGGGGAATTAGAATGGGATCCCCACCCTCCGGTTGTTCCGCCAGATACAACTGCTACGGTAAGCGCATCCGTTGATGAACGAGAGGTGGAAACACTTTTGACTACTCCGTCCCACTCCGGATCTTATGGTTAACACGGGTATTACGGCACAAGAATCATCGACGACATTTGTTGTTTAATCCTAGATGGATATAAACCCGTGCAATGGAACCTCCACCATATCAACACAATCCATGGTTCCATTGCCCACCACATAGTCATATTCATAGTTATGAAAGTAGTGGTTTTGATTTTTATGCAATAGTGGTAACCATAGTACTTTGCAAGTAATTTGATAGAAATACTCAAATGACATGAGCAAGTGATGAACTTGCCTGAACACTGCAAAGTTTTGCAGTTGGATGGTGTGGACTGACCCTTGTCCTCTGTTTTTGAAAAATAGCATCATTGTCCGATAAGGGCAATGGTTAAAGAAGCAATTATGCATGATTCCATTTTTAGGGTTTGTTCCCCCCTTCCGATGTCGTTATTATTTCATGTAAGAGGTTAATATTAAGAATAATTTGGGGATACTTGATTTAAAGTAAAATACAACCTTGAAATGTTGTCAAGGTGTTTTTAAAGTCCAATGACATTAATGGACTTATTTTCATTTTAGAAAATAATATATGTGGTTTAAATTCTTATTTAAATCATCACAGTAAGACTTCTTTTTAATTGTCTTCAAAAATTCTGTTTGATATTTTATTTAAATAGAGAATTTTATGCTGATCCTTTTTCATATTTTTAATTTATTTTTAAGAGCTTTTATCAATTTTCTATTGAGTTTCAAAATTTCATGTTTTTATTGAATTGTGAAAAGTCATTTTTGCCCCTGGGCCCACCTGTCAGTGGAGCCCAGCGGGTTGGGTTAGACCAGCTCGGGTCCAACCGACCCGAGCGGTCACTTGCTCACTCCCTCTCCCCGCGTCGCTCGACCTAACCCTAATCCTCTTCTCCTCTCTGGCGATTTCTCGTCGCCGCCCCCTTCTCGGAATTTCTCCGGCCAACTCAGGCCGCCGCCGCCGGCGAGATCAGGTGGATCTGATCCGCCTTTCGACGGCGGACACGGTGGTCCGCGTCGATCTGGAATTCATCCACGCCACCATGCGGCCCCAACTCGTCCGCAACCCCGGCCGCATGGATTCATGGCGATGCGCCGCTCGCCGGCGCCCACGATGCTTGCGGTGTTGCTTGTGCCCGGCCGTGGTGCTCGTGGTGCTGCCATGGCCTGGCTTGGCTCGGCGCCGCCACGCTCCGGTGTGTGCCGCCGTGGCCGCCATGGCTGCGCTGTTCTCCTCGACTCCGGGTAAGTGCGCCTCCTTTCCTCGCTCCCCTCCCGTGCCCGACCTTCTTCCTCCTCTAGTCCTGCTGTCTGTGTTGTGCTTGCTCGCGCAAGAGCCGTTGTATTCTTCTGCTGCGCCATATTTGCCTCGCTCTCGCTTGTGCTATCTTCGCTGCGCTATGCGTGTGCTCATTGCTGTGTTGCTTATGCTTGATGTGCTTGCTTTTCTTGCTGCGCAAGATTGCTAAGCTATGTGCCTGTGTAAGCTTGCTTTACTTGCAAGATTTCTTCCACTGTGCCTCAGTTCTTGTTTCTATGCTTGCTCGACATCAAATGTGTTCGAGATATCTTGCTCTGGTTTGATTGCGATGTGCAATTCTTGCTAATTTGCAAGAACCAGTGCACCTGGGTGCTCTTCAGTGTGCTATAATTCATGGACATGCTCCCTTGAGCATGCTTGTGGTCTAGACAACACCCTCCCTTGATGATGTGTTACTGCATTCAATTATATGTCATATATTTGATTGTCTGCTATGCCATTGTTCCTGTTCTGAGGCCATTTAATTTATATGGTTAAGGTGTTGATGCTAGGCTTGGTTCTAGCATGCTTGGTCAAGTCCTGATGATCTTATGATCATCAGTTGCTTGGTGAATGGCTGCTGTTTCATTCTTGTGTCTAGCTGATGCTCTCCTGATGTCAGTGTAACACACTGGCTTGTGTTTGTATTCCTTGGTGTTTGCTCAAGCCCCTGCTACTGTCTGCAATGATCCATTGGATCATCTGCATGGCCTGGTGCATAGCTTACTTCTCTGTTTCATTTATCTGTGTAGCTTTGATTCATTAAGTAGATAAATGATGTGAACTGCTCTGCAGTGATGATCATATGAGTGGATTTGGTAAAGCTAGAGGGATGCCAATCATTTATTGGGAACCCTAGCTTCATTTGAACCCTTCGGGTAATGATATAAGTGCTTGGGAATGTTGGCTGTGGTTTGAGGTAGCCTTGACAACCACTTGGTGCTGTCATGGTAGCTCCCACTTCTCAGGAACTGGCTGTGGTGGATTGTTGCTTACTGGCCTTACCATTTCTGGTTGCCAGATGCTTTTGATGTTGATAATCTAGATAGACACATGATAGTCTATCATGTCTGATGGCTTAGCTAGCTCTGGTTGTCAAGTGAGCCTGGTATCTGGCCAGGGTTTTGAATCCATGTTGGATTTCTCTGGTTGTGTCCATGTGTAGACACAACCAATGTTCCCTGGATGATCTCTACTGGCTGTTCTCTATGTTTGCTTGAACCAAATGACTAGTTAGCCATAGGATGACACAAACATAGGGTATCTACCCTTTTGCTTATGTGTGATTGGTGCATATGCTTATTTATGAACAAAACCATCTGGTTTGTTCAGGATGATTTGTATACCTCACTCCGGCTCCTAGAATTGGATGTTGGTGTAGAGGTTTTGCTTACGGTGGTTAGTTTGGCTTGCCCTGCTCCTCCTCGTGGCTTGATGCTTCCTGGTTATTTGCTGTGGTGGTGAAGATATGTTGAACAGCAGTAGCTGTTCAAGCTGTTCTTGAGTTCTTGACTGTTCTTGGTGGCTTACCAGTGCAATTCTGTCGATGGCAATGGTTAGGGTTTACTGTGGAGACTTTATATGATCTCCACCTCCATCTCTGGTCGACAACAAGGCCTGGCAGCCTGTTGTGACTCACCAGCTGTGTGTGTGGTGTGCTGCATGCACACTGCTGTGTGAGCAGCCTGGCTGTGTGTGTGTGCTAGTGCTGTGCACTTGGACTTGTTTCTGTCTGTGGCATGGATCTGCTCGGCAGAGACTTGATCATATCCTCTTCATTTCCATTATTTGCTAACCTTGCCAAGTGGCAATGCCACTTGGCATAATGTGCTCTTTGTTGTTTTATGTGCAGGTATCAAGAATTGATCAAGATGACTATGGAGGTCATCAAGTCCAAGATCAAGTGAAGATGATCTTGTAGTATTTAGGATAGATCATTGAATTGTAATTTCGTTTTTCTTTCTTTTTCTATTTATTCAATTCTTGTAATTTGTTGTAAATTTCATAATTCAAATCTGAATATTGTAAAGACAATGTATTATGTGTGTGATGATCAATAAAGCCCAAGTTTTCCTTATTGAGCTTAGTGTAATAGTTGTATTACTTATATTATTGCTTAATGGTATTTGTTTATGAAATTATCTCAAATTTGAATTATGTGATGATTATTTGATGTTTGAATTTGAAATTCAAATTCAAATTTGGTTTGAATTCAGACATACCACTTAACTTGTAATTCAATCATACAACTTAAGATTTCAATGCAATTATCACTTCTCTCTTCTCAAAACCCTAATTTTAGACAAGTAGGAACAAGTTCATCGCACTCTCGACACCCTAACCCTGTAAGGTGTCGAGAGAGAAACCTGTCCCCCTTCGATGCAGTTTTGTTTTAAAAGCGCGAAATTTCCTCGTAAATTACAATGCAATGCACATCCCTTTCTAAAATCTACCCCTCGATCGTCTCTAAACCTGGGACATTATAGCCTTTCCCCCTTAAAGAAAACTTCGTCCCGAAGTTGTGGTTGTAATACCTGAAGAGTTCGGGGTATGTTTTCCTCGAGTCCTCCTCCTTTTCCCAGGTGGCTTCCCTCTCGGGATGATGCTTCCATTGTATCTTGCAGTATTTGATAGCTTTATTTCTGAGTTGTTTCCAGCTTTCCTTGAGAATCTTGGCTGGTTTCTCGATGTAAGTCAAATCGGGTTGTAACTCGAGCTCAGCATGTGATACTGGCTCATCGGGGGTCTTTAAGCATTTTCTGAGTTGCGACACATGGAATACGTTGTGAACCTGTGATAACCTTCCCGGTAGTTCCAATTCGAAGGCTAACCCTCGGTTTTGACTCAGAATCTTAAAAGGTCCGATGTACCTAGGGCTTAGCTTTCCTTTTACTCCAAACCTCTGAAGTCCTTTCATCGGGCTCACTTTGAGATATACCATGTCTCCAACTTGTGGCTCCCATGTTCTTCTCTTCTGATCTGCGTAACTCTTTTGCCGGCTCTGGGCTATCTTCATTCTATCTCTTATAATGTCAATGATGTGTTGCTTTTCCTTGACATAATCAGGGTTGAACTCTTTGCTTGCTCCAGCTTCATACCAACATATCGGTGATCTACACTTTCTTCCATACAGAGCTTCAAACGGTGCCATCTTGATGCTACTTTGATAGCTATTATTGTATGAAAACTCTGCTAGTGGCAAGTGCTCCTCCCATGATCCTCCGAAGTCTAGGGCACAAGCCCTAAGCATATCTTCTAAAATCTGGTTAGTTCTCTCCGTTTGTCCACCTGTCTGAGGATGATAGGCGGTACTATAATCCAACTTGGATCCTAAAGCTTCATGTAGTTGCTTCCAGAATGCTGACGTGAACACGGATCCCCGATCCGACACGATCTTCTTAGGCACTCCATGTTTACTCACGATCTCTTTAATGTAAAGATCGATGAGTTTCTCTCCTTTATCTTGTTGGTTCACTGCTAAGAAGTGTGCACTTTTCGTCAACCGGTCCACGATTACCCATATCATGTCCTTCTTTTTATTTGTCATGGGTAGTCCGGTGATGAAATCCATTCCTATTTCCTCCCATTTCCACTCTGGAATAGGTAAAGGTTGTAACTTTCCTGCCGGACTGCGGTGTTCAGCCTTCACTCTTCAGCAGGTATGGCATTCCGCCACATATTGTGCTATTTCTCTCTTCACGTTGTTCCACCAGAATAGCTCCTTTAGATCCATGTACATCTTCGTACTTCCCGGATGGATGGAGTATGGTGTTTGATGTGCTTCCCGGAGTATTACTTCCTTGATTTCAGCAATATCCGGAACACAAATTCTTTTCTGGGAACCATAATGATCCCGATTCTCCTCGATGAAATTCGATGGTCTTCCTTCATCTATCCTTCTCATCTCCTCCACGATGAATGGATCGTCCAACTGACCCATCATTATCTCATTCTTCAGGTTGACATTTAGCTCATCGGCTACTTGTAAAGCCGATAATCCTTCATGAGCTTCTTTCTCCCAAATTTGTATTTGGGCTTGACTTATTTCCTTCCTCAACTCCGGTGATATTTCTTGTTCCACTCCTCCGGTGCTCTTCCTACTTAAGGCATCTGCTACAACATTGGCCTTTCCTGGAGTGTAATTGATGGTCAAATCATAATCCTTGATTAATTCTAGCCATCTTTTCTGTCTCATATTGAGTTCCTTTTGAGTGAAGAAATATTTGAGGCTTTTATGATCCGTATAGAGCTCACACTTGGCTCCATAAAGGAAATGTCTCCATGTTTTGAGTGCAAAAACAACTGCTGCTAATTCTAAATCATGAGTTGGATAGTTCACTTCATGAGGTCTGAGTTGCCTTGATCCATATGATATTACCTTCCGATCTTGCATGAGTACACAACCCAATCCATGTTTGGATGCGTCACAGTACACGGTGTAATCCTTGCCATCTTCCGGAACTGCTAACACCGGTGCTGTGGTGAGTTTCTCTTTTAGAGTCTGAAAACTCTTCTCACACTCATCTGACCACACGAATGGTGTGTTCTTCCTTAACAACTTCGTCATTGGTCCTGCTATTTAGGAGAATCCTTCAATGAACCTCCGGTAATATCCTGCCATTCCTAGGAATCCTCGGATCTCCTTGACAGTCTTGGGTGCTTCCCATTCTAGAACTGCTGCTACCTTGCTCGGGTTAACAGCGATTCCATCTTTGCTAATGACATGACCAAGAAATTCCACTTGATCTAGCCAAAATTCACACTTGCTAAACTTGGCATAGAGTTGATGTTCTCTTAGTGTTTGCAACACTATCCTTAGATGTTCAGCTTGTTCCACTTTATCCTTGGAATAGATCAAGATATCATCGATAAATACGATGACAAACTTGTCTAGACATGGCATGAAAATCTTATTCATGAGATTCATGAAAATTGCTGGGGCATTGGTTAATCCAAATGGCACTACAAGATATTCATGATGTCCATATCTTGAAACAAAGGCAGTTTTCGGAACGTCTTCCTTCTTGATCTTTATCTGGTGATAACCAGATCTTAGGTCAATTTTGGAAAAGACTCCCGCTCCTCTTACTTGATCAAATAGATCTTGTATTCTTGGAAGTGGATACTTGTTCTTGATTGTGACGTTGTTCAGATTCCTGTAGTCTCCGCACATCCTTCTACCTCCATCTCTTTTATCCACGAAGATCACAGGTGATCCCCATGGTGAAACACTTTCTTGTATGAATCCTTTCTGTTCCAGGTCATCCAATTGCTCCTTAAGTTCTTTCAACTCTTTAGGCCCCATCTTATATGGTGCTTTAGCAATCGGTGCTTGTTCTCGGAATTAGGTCGATAGTGAATTCTATCTCCCTATCTGGTGGCATACCAGGTAATTCCGCAGGAAACACATCCTGGAATTCATTTACTACAGGTATATCTTCTAACTTCACCTCCTTCATACTGTTCAGTTGTAGCTCAACTTCAATTTGTGTATGTTTGTCGCCTTGGTAGATCATTCTACTTCCATCGGGGCTTTTCAAAGATACTGTCTTGTTTACACAGTCGATCAATGCTCCATTAGCTTCTAACCAGTTCATACCAAGAATGACATCAATGTCCTTCATCGGTAAAATGAACAGGTCCGCGTCAAACACGCACTTATTGATCATGATGACTTGTTTTTGTTTGGTATGGGTTACTACTATTGTTCCCCCCGCAGAAAGTATGGTTATGGGTGTCTCTAACTTAGTGCAACTAATCCCATGTTTGATGATGAATTGTTGAGAAATGAATGATGTAGTTGCACCGATATCAAAAAGTACTTTGCCGGGATGAGTGAGTATCTGGAGCGTACCTATCACCGCCTGATCGGAGTTGACCACCTCCTCCAGACTGGTGCAGTTCAGCTTGCCGAAGGGCTTCTTATTCTTCCAGTTCCCTCCGGTGTTTCCTCCTCGGTTTCCTCCTCCTCCAGATTGACCTCCTCCGGTGTTTCTCTTGGGGCAGTCCTTCAGCATGTGCCCCTCCTGGCGACAACCAAAGCATATGATTTTTGGCTTCTTACAGTCTTTGGCAAAATGCCCTGTGAATCCACAGCTTCTGCAAACTATTTGATTTGCAGACTGGAATGCTTGGTTCTTCCTACTACCGTAGTAGTTACTGTTGTTGTTGTTGTTGTTGAATCTGGGCTTGAAACTCAAGCTGGTATTGGGCTTGTTACTAACAAACCTCTTAGGCTCAAACTTGGCCTTTTTCCTTTTCTCCTCCTGCAGTTGTTTAAAATCATCTTCCAGAGTGATGGCAGCATCCACCAACTCTTGAAATTCCGTCGCTCTCATCATACGGAGCTGTACCTTGAACTGGGGACTTAACCCTTTCAGAAACCTCTTCTTTTTCTTGTCCTCAGTGTTGACTTCTTCAACAGCGTACCGGGACAGCTTTGAGAACTCCCTGACATAGGTCAGGATTGCCTTGTCCTTCTGCTCGAGATTTTCAAATTCTCGACGCTTTAGCTCCACAATACTTTTAGGGACATTGGATTCCCTGAACTTCCTTGCGAACTCCTCCCAGGTAAATACCTTTCCAGCCGGATATACGGCTACGATGTTATCCCACCATGATGCGGCAGGTCCACACAACAGATGTGTAGCATAACGAACCTTCTCCTGGTCATTACAACCAACAGTATTGAGCTTTCGCTCAATATCCATAAGCCAATCTTCCGCGTCCATTGGCTCGGGCGCGTATGCAAAAGATATAGGCTTGGTATTCTGGAAGTCTGCTAAGGTGACTCCCTGATTCTCAGGTCTCTCTACTCTGTTCTGTTGCAGCAGCTCCTGGAAGAATTTATTCTGCTGCTCCAACGTGACACGTTGTCTCTCTTCCACCATCTGCATGTGCTGAATGAAATTCGTTGCGTCATGGGTGGTGGTGGTGGAAACTGATTCCTGGCTGCTTCGTCGGCCTCTTCCTTTTGTTTGGCTTCGCGCTCCATGCGGCTGCGCTTCGGTCTCCTCTCCTAACGCTCCCGACATAACCCCCTAGTTACGCAACACAAGATGATACTCATAATTACTCCATGCGCAAGTTTTCCGAGCTCAACATTGTGCACGGAACTAGTCACGCAATGGAAATCAAGAAGCAAATCCAAATCATACAAAACATATACCATAAATTTACATACTTAAGTGGTCTTATTACAATACTCAAGTCGATGTGAGTATGCAAACTCACTTATTAAAGTATATATACAAATTTCTACAAAATATTACACTCTACAATACACGTGGTACTTGTGTATTGTAGCTTTGCTTCCCTTGGTAGTCTCTAGACGATCTTCACTCCCGATACATTCCAGGGCTTCCATCCGGTCGAACGTGTCGTTCTCCTGACAAAACCTGGAACATAATGTCTCCCCGTTGGCTGGTAGTCGGAATCCGATGATGATCCTAGGGCGAAATCAGTGTTCACGAACTGATCATTCAGTGCATCATAATCCACCCATCGGGTGTACTCCCCTGTACCTACACCATAGGTATTTCCTAAATTCGTATCCGACTCAACCTGTGTCGGATACCCTCCAACTTCCTCCTCATTCCACGGATAACTCTGGTGCTGGGTCGTGGCATCTTCATTCATCTCCCCGTCATAATACGCTGTGGTACTATGAGTTCCGATATCGGACCCCCAACGCCAACCCGTGGAGTTTTCTATCGGAGTCACGGAACGGCTGATTGTTCCCGGATTCCTCTCCACCCTCATATCCCCCATAGGAACTTCCCGGATAGTTCCCGGTGTAACAGGTGTAGCTTCACGCTCAAAAGGGTCTATACTTGATATAGTCACCAGCTGAGTAGACTGGTGTGTGCACCTCATTCTCCATAGGTTCCTTCCCCTTAGTCTCCTCCTTGGGTTCAGTAAACTCCTCTAGCATTGTATCAATTGCTCCCGTCGAATGACGGTTCAACTGAAAGAGTAATGATATGAAGTTGCGGCTATTGTCCATATATTTTGCTGCTTCTGCTGGTTTGCTTTTGGCATATTTGAAATGGTTCAGCATGGGATCGTCGTCCTCCTCCATATGAGGAATGTGTGTGAATTCGGAACCCATAAGCTCTTTCGTCTTATGCTCCCGAATATCGGTTATGGCTCTCATAACGGCTATATGGTAGGCTGTGTTCATGGTTCGGGCTTCCCCTGCTGGCATTACTACGCTCATTCCCAAAGATTCGGGAAGTCGTAGCCCTACCCTACATTTGGCCAATACAGTACCATCATAGTACATGTATTTCTTTACTTGAATACGGGGATCACACCCAAATTCAAGTAACATGGCTCGTAGAATATCCGCAAGTCCTCCTTCGTATTCACTCAGTATGGAATCCATCACCTTCACGTTTCGTCCGGGACGTGAACTTGCCATGTTGGCTGTAGAAATAGAAAGATTATGAGATTAATAATAATGCATCATAATAGAGATAATAAAGAATTATCGCACTAAAAGATATGATTGTTGTATTCTCAAGTGAATATACACCATACTTTTTAGAGAATTCTTTACTAATCCTATTTGACTCCTAACGTTCGGTCCCATTTACTAGGTTCCAACCTAAGGTCAAAGCTTTTGCTCGATACCAACTGTGGTGACCACCGCATACCACTGCATGTTGTAGTATGCCAGTCGTTGATATAACATTCACGAAGTACCATTCCGCAAATATTACATCCCTCAGAGTAGTACAACAGAACATAGCAGGTCCATAACTCATTCATTTATTATTACAAATATCACACACATGTTGTCACGGAGCTCCTCTCGGGTCCTAAGAGGAATACCCCTGGGTTCGAGGCGAACCCAACTTAGCTTACAATATAAGAGTCTCATTAAGTTATACATTTATTTCTTCGAGCAGCTAAATACTAAGAGTTCGGGCTGCTCGGCTTCTACTACTACTCGAGATGTTCGAGCTTGATCTCCTCCGGAAGCCTCCCCGGTTCCGTAGACGATGAGGTAGTCTACGCCCTCGATACCTCCAGAGAGGTCCGGTTCTTCATAGCCGATGATCTCGGCTCCTTCATTGTTGTCGTAGTCCTCCTCCGGACGATTCGGACAATCTAAGCATGGGATTTAAGAGTGGTATGAGTACGAGCGTACTCAACAAGTTCATTATAGATAAGAGGTGTTTAATGCACTAGCTACGATATTAGACCAGAAAGTCTAATACCAATGCAAGTTTTGGTAAACATTTCTTCAAGAGATTGCTTTTATTCCAAAGAGCTATGTCCGTCAGCCTTCACCGGTTTACTAGAACTTCATGGAGCTCCTTTCCGGCCGCGTTCGCAGTTCCTTATCCCGGAACAGGGAGTGACAGGTCACAGTTCTTTACACTCTGCAGAGGTGTGTTGCTTTACCCATAAGAGATCTTAACCTTGATGCCAACCGGGCAGCTTTCCCGTCCACACTTCCTATGGTGTGAGGCCCGGTATAAGGTCTAGCCAATCATGTTCCTCCGCTACCTCGAACACCCACCCGTTGTTGCATGCCCCGACCCTGGGTCCACGCCGGTCCCATTATTCCCGTAATTTCGGGGTGGACCCCGACCACGACAACGATGCTTGGGCTCTACCATACACTCCTACGCCGGTAGCCGCAACCCATCATAGACCGCATTACCGTGGGGAATTAGAATGGGATCCCCACCCTCCGGTTGTTCCGCAAGACACAACCTGCTACGGCAAGCAATGCTTTACCGTGGGGAATTAGAATGGGATCCCCACCCTCCGGTTGTTCCGCCGGATACAAGCTGCTACGGTAAGCGCATCCGTTGATGAACGAGAGGTGGAAACACTTTTGACTACTCCGTCCCACTCGGATCTTATGGTTAACACGGGTATTACGGCACAAGAATCATCGGCGACATTTATTGTTTAATCCTAGATGGATATAAACCCGTGCAATGGAACCTCCACCATATCAACACAATCCATGGTTCCATTGCCCACCACATAGTCATATTCATAGTTATGAAAGTAGTGGTTTTGATTTTTATGCAATAGTGGTAACCATAGTACTTTGCAAGTAATTTGATAGAAATACTCAAATGACATGAGCAAGTGATGAACTTGCCTGAACACTGCAAAGTTTTGCAGTTGGATGGTGTGGACTGACCCTTGTCCTCTGGTTCTGAAAAATAGCATCATTGTCCGATAAGGGCAATGGTTAAAGAAGCAATTATGCATGATTCCATTTTTAGGGTTTGTTCCCCCTTCCGATGTCGTTATTATTTCATGTAAGAGGTTAATATTAAGAATAATTTGGGGATACTTGATTTAAAGTAAAATACAACCTTGAAATGTTGTCAAGGTGTTTTTAAAGTCCAATGACATTAATGGACTTATTTTCATTTTAGAAAATAATATATGTGGTTTAAATTCTTATTTAAATCATCACAATAAGACTTCTTTTTAATTGTCTTCAAAAATTCTGTTTGATATTTTATTTAAATAGAGAATTTTATGCTTGATCCTTTTTCATATTTTTAATTTATTTTTAAGAGCTTTTATCAATTTTCTATTGAGTTTCAAAATTTCATGTTTTTATTGAATTGTGAAAAGTCATTTTTGCCCCTGGGCCCACCTGTCAGTGGAGCCCAGCGGGTTGGGTTAGACCAGCTCGGGTCCAACCGACCCGAGCGGTCGCTTGCTCACTCCCTCTCCCCGCGTCGCTCGACCTAACCCTAATCCTCTTCTCCTCTCTGGCGATTTCTCGTCGCCGCCCCCTTCTCGGAATTTCTCCGGCCAACTCAGGCCGCCGCCGCCGGCGAGATCAGGTGGATCTGATCCGCCTTTCGACGGCGGACACGGTGGTCCGCGTCGATCTGGAATTCATCCACGCCACCATGCGGCCCCAACTCGTCTGCAACCCTGGCCGCATGGATTCATGGCGATGCGCCGCCTGCCGGCGCCCCTGATGCTGCGGTGTTGCTGTGCCTGGCCGTGGTGCTGTGGTGCTGCCATGGCCTGGCTTGGCCTGGCGCCGCCGCGCTCCGGTGTGTGCCGCCGTGGCCGCCATGGCTGCGCTGTTCTCCTCGACTCCGGGTAAGTGCGCCTCCTTTCCTGCTCCCCTCCTGTGCCTGACCTTCTTCCTCCTCTAGTCCTGCTGCTGTGTTGTGCTTGCCTGCGCAAGAGCTGTTGTATTCTTCTGCTGCGCCATATTTGCCTGCTCCTGCTGTGCTATGCTGCTGCGCTATGCGTGTGCTACTGCTGTGTTGCTTATGCTGATGTGTTGCTTGTGCTGCTGCGCAAGATTGCTAAGCTATGTGCCTATGTAAGCTTGCTTTACTTGCAAGATTTCTTCCCTGTGCCTCAGTTCTTGTTTCTATGCTTGCCTAACATCAAATGTGTTCAGATATACTGCTCTGGTTTGATTGCAGTGTGCAATTCTTGCTAATTTGCAAGAACCAGTGCACCTGGGTGCTCTTCAGTGTGCTATAATTCATGGACATGCTCCCTTGAGCATGCTTGTGGTCTAGACAACACCCTCCCTTGATGATGTGTTACTGCATTCAATTATATGTCATATATTTGATTGCCTGCTATGCCATTGTTCCTGTTCTGAGGCCATTTAATTTATATGGTTAAGGTGTTGATGCTAGGCTTGGTTCTAGCATGCTTGGTCAAGTCCTGATGATCTTATGATCATCAGTTGCTTGGTGAATGGTCTTCGTTTCATTCTTGTGTCTAGCCGATGCTCTCCCGATGTCGGTGTAACACACTCGGCTTGTGTTTGTATTCCTTGGTGTTTGCTCAAGCCCTCGCCATCGTCTCGCAATGATCCATTGGATCATCTGCATGGCCTCGGTGCATAGCTTACTTCTCTGTTTCATTTATCTGTGTAGCTTTGATTCATTAAGTAGATAAATGATGTGAACTGCTCTGCAGTGATGATCATATGAGTGGATTTGGTGAAGCTAGAGGGATGCCAATCATTTATTGGGAACCCTAGCTTCATTTGAACCCTTCTGGGTAATGATATAAGTGCTGGGAATGTTGGCTGTGGTTTGAGGTAGCCCTGACAGCCACTTGGTGCTGTCATGGTAGCTCCCACTTCTCGAGAACTGGTCGTGGTGGATTGTTGCTTACTGGCCTTACCATTTCTGGTTGCCAGATGCTTTTGATGTTGATAATCTAGATAGACACATGATAGTCTATCATGTCTGATGGCTTAGCTAGCTCTGGTTGTCAAGTGAGCCTGGTATCTGGCCAGGGTTTTGAATCTATGTTGGATTTCTCTGGTTGTGTCCATGTGTAGACACAACCAATGTTCCCTGGATGATCTCTACTGGCTGTTCTCTATGTTTGCTTGAACCAAATGACTAGTTAGCCATAGGATGACACAAACATAGGGTATCTACCCTTTTGCTTATGTGTGATTGGTGCATATGCTTATTTATGAACAAAACCATCTGGTTTGTTCAGGATGATTTGTATACCTCACTCCAGCTCCTAGAATTGGATGTTGGTGTAGAGGTTTTGCTTCCGGTGGTTAGTTTGGCTTGCCCTGCTCCTCCTCGTGGCTTGATGCTTCCTGGTTATTTCGTTGTGGTGGTGAAGATATGTTGAACAGCAGTGAGTTGTTCAAGCTTGTTCTTGAGTTCTTGACTTGTTCTTGGTGGCTTACCGAGTGCAATTCGTCGATGGCAATGGTTAGGGTTTACTCGTGGAGACTTTATATGATCTCCACCTCCATCTCCGGTCGACAACAAGGCCTGGCAGCCTGTTGTGACTCATCAGCCGTGTGTGTGTGGTGTGCTGCATGCACACCGTCGTGTGAGCAGCCTCGGTCGTGTGTGTGTGCTAGTGCTGTGCACTTGGACTTGTTTCTGTCTGTGGCATGGATCTGCTCGGCAGAGACTTGATCATATCCTCTTCATTTCCATTATTTGCTAACCTGCCAAGTGGCAATGCCACTTGGCATAATGTGCTCTTTGTTGTTTTATGTGCAGGTATCAAGAATTGATCAAGATGACTATGGAGGTCATCAAGTCCAAGATCAAGTGAAGATGATCTTGTAGTATTTAGGATAGATCATTGAATTGTAATTTCCTTTTTCTTTCTTTTTCTATTTATTCAATTCTTGTAGTTTGTTGTAAATTTCATAATTCAAATCTGAATATTGTAAAGACAATGTATTATGTGTGTGATGATCAATAAAGCCCAAGTTTTCCTTATTGAGCTTAGTGTAATAGTTGTATTACTTATATTATTGCTTAATGGTATTTGTTTATGAAATTATCTCAAATTTGAATTATGTGATGATTATTTGATGTTTGAATTTGAAATTCAAATTCAAATTTGGTTTGAATTCAGACATACCACTTAACTTGTAATTCAATCATACAACTTAAGATTTTAATGCAATTATCACTTCTCTCTTCTCAAAACCCTAATTTTAGACAAGTAGGAACAAGTTCATCGCACTCTCGAAACCCTAACCCTGTAAGGTGTCGAGAGAGAAACCTGTCCCCCTTCGATGCAGTTTTGTTTTAAAAGCGCGAAATTTCCCCGTAAATTACAATGCAATGCACATCCCTTTCTAAAATCTACCCCTCGATCGTCTCTAAACCTGGGACATTACATACTCTCATGCTTGCCTGCCATGGACAACGATGCAAACAACAAAAGGCTGGTACATGCAGCGAATCTCACGCTGCATCGTTCTGCAGATCGTCTACACGTCGGTGCCTAATTAGGGATCCGGGCTGTTCAGCAGCTTTTGGCTAGTGCTAAATGCATCGCATCCCGGGCCGTGGCTGTTAGCACCAATCTCAAACGCACCATCCGACGGCAGCCTGTAGGGGGGCTGTGCCAACCGGTGGCAACAAATCCACTCTCAATAGAATAAATAGTCTAAGTATTATTATTGTGCGGCCTCTCAAAAATCTACCCCTAAACAAAATACTAGAACACTTAGTTCCAATGTTATTCTACTGATCAAGTTTAGCATTGGTCAAGATTGAGTAGTAAGTATTCTATGTGTGGTTATATTGTCTATAATCAAGTTAACTAGTGATGGTGTATATATTTTCATTGTCCCTTATCTAAGCATGTGTGAGATCATTCCTTTTTATCGTAATTCACATATATTTGTACTGTGTAATGTATGTACTATGTATATCCATATTGCTTACACCTTGATATTCTAATTTTGCACTAATATATTTTTATATTCTTATGTAAAAATCCATAAGAATGAATTCACGGAAAAATAGTATGTACGAATTTAATGTATGTATTTGTATGTGTGTAATTTCTAGTTTAGTTTGTACACGTACTTCCCATTTTAGTGAGTGTCTACTTCTCATGTTTACTTCTTGTATTGGTGTTGTACTACCAGCTAACCTCCAACTTTGATCATAAGGTGCCTATTCCCATAACGGGATCCAAATATTCACATTCTACATTTACAATATCCTCCAAAAAGTGTTGATATTCTTGTTGTTCTTGATGATGTTGCACCACCTTTGGTCAAAATGCTCTCTATTTTCGATGTTGATGCAACAATCTAGGATTTTGGAAACAGGAATAGAAAATAACAGGCTGAAACCTTGGGATGCAAGGTTTTGAAAATCGCGGGAAAAATATTTAGGTGAAATTTTTGATGAGGGAAACATTGAACTAGATTTTGGGGTGAGATAGACTTCGGTAGTACCATGTCACCCTCCACGTGCCCCATTATAAGATTTTTAGAAGTGTATGTGTGTCCTTTACATAGATACCCCTCCCCTTGTGGATCCAATCGAAAATGAAGGGAACCAACTCCTGGTATTTTGAATAGAACAATTAATCCACCATATAACAAAACCTTCCTACTTATTCAATGGTTTGGCTTCCTCCAATTCCTACACCTCGTGGCATTCCCTTAGATACAATTTAAAATAAACTAAATAAACTCCTAAAGTATTGCAAAGAAAAAACAAATGACTTCAATTCTAAGGTTGGCAAAGGTTCATTTCCTAACACTCTCCCTCCATCGGGTCATGCACACCTCGAGAAATCTCTCTCTGTTCCTGTTGTATAGTCCTAGTGTAGTCTAGTGGCAGATCCCATACATCCAACCCTACCACTCTAGTGTCGTCCCGTAAGAAATCCCATAGATCAAATCCAACCATTCCACTATGATGTTGTCCGGTGATAGATCCAATCATGTTGTTGCTTTACTCATGCATTGTCCAGTGGAATATAGTATAGATCCAATATTGTCTCCTTAGTGTCATTTGGTGGCAGATGCCATATATCAAATACTGCCACCTCAATGTTATTTATTCACAAATACCTTATTCCTCTCAAGCACCCTGAGTGTCATTTGGTGACAAATCTATACCACTATATAATACACCAGCTTTTGAACTATGATTAGCCATCGTCATGACGTATAAGAAATTCTTAGCCGTTTATTTTCTTCACATGGTGAATATCAACCATTTATGAGCTCTCGATGTGATTGATCAAACACCAATGTTTTCTGGTATTCACTCATTACAGCCTGCGCCAAAATGAGGTTGACAAGGATCTCTCTAGAGTTCTCATAGTAGAGCTCGACCTCACGATCCAGTAAATGTGACCCTTGCATGCTATTTTAAATAATATGTACTTGCACGAGTACATATGTGATGTGACTACCAAGCGAGTGCATGTTTTATAAATTAATCAAGACAAAAAAGCTACTCTTGACCATAATTTCTTAAAGTCTAGCATGTTCTACAACAGAGGCTGGTAATCTGCTATGATAAATACCAAAAGCACATTAGTGAACATAAAAAGGAGTGTAAGACTACTATGGCTTACATAAAGTGGTTTTAACATTTTATTGTTAATTTTGGTTCCTAAAATATAGATGTATGTTGGGATCTTATTTGCAATGGTCATCATTCATCAACCACCACACGAATATCATGTACCTTCTACTAGTATTTTATATTCATGTAGGAAAGGGGTGGGACAAATTACACCTTGCCTTTACAGTGCATCACTTCATGAGTTCACACGTCCATGTATCATTCCTAAAGCACGGTACACCTAAGAATGCCATTGTAAAAGGGCAAAATATTCATGGGATGTACCATAGCTTAAACCTAATGATATCTTGTGATATGGTTCCTACAATTTCCATTTATGACAATGCAAAGTTATAGACAACTAAGCATGTCTTTAGCACTTTTATGTGTGGTTATATTGTCTATAAGCAAATTAACTAGTGATGGTGTATATATTTTCACTCTCCCTTATATATGCATGTGTGATATCATTCCTTTTTTTTAATCGTAACTCACATATATTTGTAATGTGTAATATACATACTACATATATCCATATTGCTTACACCTTTCTCTTTTACTTTTGCATTAATATATTTTTATATTCTTATGCAGAAATCCATAAATATGAGTTCACAAAAAGTGATTTTTTGGTATGTATTTGTATGCACTGTCTGTATTTTCATGTTTCGTTTGTACACTTCCCATGTTAGTGTGTGTGTACTTCTCATGTTTACTTTTTGTATTAGTGTTGGAGCACCAGCTAAGCTCCAACTTTGATCTTAAGGTGCCTATCACAATGGGATCCAAATATTAACATTCTGCATTTACAATATACTCCAAAAATGTGGATATTCTTGTTACCTTTGATCAAAATACTTTCTTTGCTCAATGATAATGAAACAATCTAGGATTTTGGAAACAAGAGTAGAAAACAACATGCTGAGACCTTGCGGGGTTCTGAAAATCACGGGAAAATATATAGGTGAAAATTTTAATGAGGGAGATACAGACCTATAGTCGGGGTGAGATAGACTTCGGTGAGGCCATGCACCCTCCACGTGCCCATTATAATTTTTTTTTAAAAGTGTAAGTATGGCGTTTACCTAGATATCCTGCCCCTTGTCGACCCAATCAAAAATGAAGGGAACCAACCCCTTGTATTTTTAATAGAACAATTAAGCCACCATATGACAAAACCTCAAAGCCTTGCTACTTACTCCATGTCCTGCCTTCCTTCAATTCCTACACCTCGAGCCTCCTTAGATACAGTTTGGAATCAAATGTATAAAGTCCTAAGCTTTTGCAAAGGAAAAACAAATTACTTTAACTCTAAGGTTCGCAAAGGTTCATTCATGACACACTCCCTCCATAGGATCTTGAGCACCTCGAGGAATCTATCTATGATCCTATTCTAAATCATTAGGTAGTCTAGTGGCAGGTCCCATAGATCCAACCATACCACCGTAGTGTTGTCCCGTAACAGATCCCGTAGATCAAATCCAGCCATTCTGCTACAGTGTTATCCGGTGATAGATCCAGTCATGTTGTTGCTTTACTCATGCATTGTCCACTGGAATATCTTATAGATCCAATCTTGTCTCCTTAGTGTCTTCTCGTGGCATATCCCATATATCCAATCATGCCACCTCAATATTATCTAGCGACAAATACCTTACACCCCTCAAGCCCCTAGAGTGTCATCTAGTGAAAAATTTATACCACTATATAGTACACCAGTTTTGAATTTTGATTATCCATCGTCATGACGTACAAGAAATTATTAGCCTATTATTTTATTCACATGATGAATATCAACCATTAATCATCTCTCAATATGATTGATCGAACAACATATGATTCTGAGATTCTCTTAGTACGGCCTGGGCCAAAATGAGGCTGACAAGGATCTCTCTAGAGTTCTCACAGTGGTACTCGACCTGACAATCTAGTAAATGTGACCCTTGCATTCCACTTTAAATAATTTGTGCTTGTGCAAGCTATGACCTGATAAACCACCACATGCATATCATGTGCCTTCTGCTAGTATTTTATATGTATGTAAGAAAGGGGTGGGACATCACTGCATGAGTTCACATGTTCATGTATCATTCCTAAAACACGATACACCTAAGACTGCCATGGTAAAAGGGTGTAATATGCATGGGATGTAGAATAGCTTAAACCACATATCTTGTGATATGACTCCGACAACTTCCATTTATGACAATGCAAAGTTATAGGAAACTAAGTAATGTTTTCGGATGAAACCTGGTGATCACATGTCTAATGCAGTGTGTTGTGCGGTTTGTGACGTGGGAACGAGCATGTGGTCCTAAATAAAGTGGCTGGCTTCTTATCCCATTTCCTATCCACCTGACGCAGTAGCAGTCCAGCGCCAGAGCCCAGCCACGGCCACCGCCCACGCAACCATCCATGCCGCCGCTGCCCAAGCATGTCGCGGACGGTGCTGTGCCGGTTGCCTACTGCTTCCGCACACTCGTGGTCGACCTGGCCACAATATATACTACTAGTCAAAAATATATTGGTTCTAACTCTGATGATAGTTCCCCCACACGTATTATTGCTTGGTAGGTATATCATTGATCGGTTTTGAAAACGCTTCTGATGACAAGGACAACACAACCAATGTGTGCAATCAAAGTGCGACCAATCATGCTATCTTACTGGATTTCAATCGGCGAGAACCTTTGGATAAATTTAACCGTTTGCAAATATGTCTTGTTTTCCAAAACAATACTGGAAGAGATCTAATTCAGGTTCAGCAAGCATCTCGAATTATATAATAAATATGATACTAAATTTTAGTATCGTTTTTCCGACATATTTTAAACTAGGTGCTTTTACGGTAGTGACCGGATAATATGGGCCGTTGAACCAGCAAATCCAATGGCTCGAATCAATCAATACTACTGACCAAGATGAGTAGTAGTAAATTTTCACCGAAGGGCAAATTTGGTACTCCTTCCTTGCCACAATCTAATGCGCTCTTAGCGTTCCCTCAAGATTGATCCGACAAAGATTAGATGCAGGTCGATGGCGACCATGCATGCTCACCACACGGCACTGCGATCATGCTGCTGCCATTTGCGTGTCCGTCCGTGTGGCTGTGTTGCCGTCGTCTCCATGGTCGTGGACGTCCGCGTTGCCTTGGGCGTCGTCGGCTTGGCCGTCCCCGCGCGCGCGTTGCCGTCCTCGGCATGGACGTCCGTATTGCCATGAGGGCATCTCCAGCGACGCGATGCAAACGGACGCTGAGCGACCGTTTGCGTCTATCTTGACAGAAAATGCGTCTGGCACCCTCTCCAGCGGTGCGATGCAGACGCAAATCTGCTGCAAATATCCGCCGGTTTGCGTCTCTGCGAACGCGACGCGCAAAGTGTCCGCTCGCGTCTCCACTGGACCCGCCTGGCAGCGAGTCTGCATCGAGGGCATCACTTCAGCGGTCAGCGCTTCCGCGTCTGCGTCGCAATCTTCGCCATCAATGGCACGGCTGCACTGTTTCGCGCGCAGCATCGACGGGCGGCCGGGCTTGCGCGCCGCTTTCAATGGCATCGTATCCCGCGCGCGGCCACCCTTAAAAGACCACCGGCCTCGTTTCTCCTTCGCCCACACCTACACTCGCACCACCACCGCCGCAGCGCCATGGGGAAGAAGAATGACTTCGAGGCCTCCGGCAGCGGCAGCAAGAGGGTGCCGCTCCCTGTCACGCTGGGGAGGCTAATGCACGGCAAATGGTTGCCGTGCGAGGCCTGGTCCGGCGTGCAACTGCCTGGCGGCTGGCGGCTCAGCTGCCGCCGGGTGCCCATCCCTCCAGTTCCTGCGCGCGAGCCTGATAACCGCGGAGATCCGGCGAAGGAGACGGTACCTGCCGCCGGACCTCCGCACCGATCCGGCGTACGCCATCGACTCCGACAGTTGGCGTACGTATCTGTCGACCGAGACGGATAAGAGAAGAAGGGCGGGCTTCATGGGCGACAGGGATTTTCCCTTCGCGGATGCACCGCCGACTCGTCCACGAAGACAGGAGGCGCCGACGCGTCGTCAGCAGGCGCCGACGCGCGCGCACCACAATGATGACGACGACCGCGACGACGACGCATACGCCACCTACGACGACGAGGACGACTACATCGAGGCGCTCGCGTACCATAACGAGGAGGTGAAGGACGACAGCGACGACTACGTCGCGGCCGTCTTCCACGAATGGCAGCAGGCCATGGCGGAGGGCCGCAATTTTGAGTTCCCGGAGAACATGACGAACGACGAGATGGTGAAGCTCGGCGTCCTCGTCTCCGAGAACGACGCGCCTGTGCAACCGCCGCTGTCCCGCTACGCCATCGGCGTCATGCCGCCGGGCCTGTCGGAGGATGAAGTCCTTCGACAGACGCTACAGGACTCGGCGGCGCCACAACCACCGCCGTTCAACCCCTGGGCTCCTCCTCCACAGCCGCAGCCCTGGGCGCCTCCTCCACCGCCGCCACAGCGGTATCCCTGGGCGCCTCCGCCACCGCCACAGCCACAGTCCTGGGCGCCTCCACCTCCAGCACCGCCGGCGCGCCCGGCGTACGCTCCCCCGGATGGCAACTGGCCGTGGGTGATACCGGAGCTCATCGTGCTCGACAGCAACGAGGAGCAGCAGTAGGCGTTAGTTTTTTTTTTCATGTTTTAACTATGTAAATTATGTTTCATGTTTAAAAAAATGATCCGGCAAAAAAAATGCGTCGTGCCGCTGGAGCCACCCCTGACGCAAATGGACGCGCGGTCGATTTCGACCATTTCAACCGACGCAAACGGACGCATGCGGACGATAAAATGGGTCGCGCCGCTGGAGATGCCCTGAGCATGGCTTTCCTCTTTGCCGTTGAAACCGCACCTCAACCCGCCAGGCCACCTTTCCTTGGAATGCACGGTGCTAGACCGCGTCCGGCCAGACCCAAACGCGCACGCGGCTTGTTTTCATGTGCTGCCTTCGCCTACATCTTCTGCAAATCACACATGAAAACGAATTACTACTCAAACTTGAACCGCCGGAAAGGACGAGCTAGCGCGGCTTGCGAAGTCGTTGCGGCTGCCGGCAAGGACGGAGACGAGCACCAGAGAGCTCTGGCAGGGATACCGCAAGGGACTATCAGCGATGACAGCGAGGGCAGGCCCGCATGCACCCCTGGCACTGCTTGCAAGTGCATGGTCGTGCGCGAGGGCAGCGATGCTCTACATGTCTTGAATACTTCTCTTTTTAGTTTTACAGGATCTGTTTGGTGTCTACAAGACGTAAGACAACAACTATGGGACGCGGCTTGCCTGTGCCGCCTCCGTGCGACGATCGATGCGACCTGACGTCTTGAAGCCATCGAAAGGTTGTGCCTCCCGCACCTGCCGGTTAAAGCTTTTTTTTTTACCCGCAAAAAAAGGCTTTTTCTTTTTTCAAAAACACCTGCAAAAACATAGCTCCGCTTGTATCTATGTGGTGTACATATGCTCATCTTTCCCCTTCCGTATTCTTTCCGGTTCGTGTATCTTCTTGGAGAGAGATCGAGTTGGAAGAAGAACTGAAGCAACGGAAGGTCTGCCTTTCAGCGAGACCTCTAGGCGTGCTCCCGACCTCCGTCCACCGCCCCATCCCGTCGACAAATCTCGCCACGACACACTCCAAGAAGATGTCGCCACGACACACTCCAAGAAGATACACGGCTGTGGAGCCTCGACCTGGACGAGCGCAACCGCGCCGCAGTTCCTCCCGGCGCTGGTTCCTTCCCGGCAACCGCGTCCTTGCGCATAACGGCTGGTGGTGGCTCGGTGGTCTCACCAGATGGCGGCGCGGGAAGCGGGACTAGGGGCCGACCGGAGTTAGAGTTGAATTTCTCATGCATGCCATGATAGTCCTTGAAGAATCAATCAGGGATGGGAGACGTTATTCAATTGGAGAAGGGGTAATCGGGTGTTTTGCCCTGGTTCAACTCTCGATTGATTCAACCTCCTTTTTCTCTATCTGCATTAGCGGCAGATTAGATATTGGCGTGCATATGTGTTTTTTGTTCTATGTGTTACTGGGCGAAGAGTATCTCCCTTCAATTTTGTTTATAGTTCTAATGTTGTAATAAGAATATATTACGTAAGGGAATTGGTATAGGAGCTGTATTTTTACTTTTTTGAGAGAGAAACGGGACGAGCAGATCGTACCGAAGGCACAACCGTTCGATGGCTTTCAGGCATCTTGGTCGCACAGATGGTTGCATACAGCGGGCACAGGCAAGCCGCATCCTGATCAAGTGTTGATTGCAAGCACGTGGCTAGGCAAACTAACAAGCAACAAGGCGCAATTGTTGATACTTGCGAAATAAATAGTGGTGCTATCTCTCATGATGGTCTCTTGGGCACATATTATTACGTATTAGTTGTCTTTTATACTAGTTGTCTTTCTTTTTTTGCTTATCTTATATTATTATAGAGGGTAGATGAGAAAAATGAAAATACCAAAAGTTGGTTTGCACCTTTGGTCATAGTGCGCTTGTACTTGGCATCCTTTATCCTTTTATCACTTGTGGTTTGTTAAACCGGAGATGAATTCCGAAATCCACAAGAAAATCATCTGAGGTTTGTTCTGTAATAGGTCGCTATGATTAGGGGCTGCTCAACTAGTTGCGTGCGTCTGGGCTGTTCCATCTCAGCGAGTCTCAGGAAGAGTATATGCAACTTCAAGAGCCTCAAATCGACCGAAAGAGCCTCAGAATAACCCACCAGCTATCAACTACTGGTAATGTGAGACTGAGGAGGAACATGGTTCCGCCTAGCTCTGTGCATAAATAGTCATTTGTTTCCTAGTGTCTCCTATTTCTAGAGAAGATGTATGATTACCACCTTTCACTGGTTTTTTCTCCTACATTTTTCGTGGTTTTATTCCTAGTGGGATGTTATTGTCCCCCTTCTACACCTTAGTCTCTCCTCCCCCTCGGTCAAGCACATATTGTGTGTCGCTTCAAAAGAGTTGGCAAACTAACCAGTATCAAGGGGCAAGAGAGATTGGTGGTGGATCTTCATACAAGTCAATATATATTGGTACTTGATCGGATGGTAGAATCTCGCACATGTACATGTAATTGCTTGGTTGGTAACACTGCACTGTGTGTATCATTGATCCGTGTTGAAAACACATTTGATGACAAGGACAACACTACCAATGTATGCAATTAAGTGCAACCAAATCGTGTGTTATTCAAGTCATCTTACTGGATCTTGATCAATCAGACAGGGATTAATTTAGTTTTGCAAATATGTTTGTGTTATCAAACATTATTGGTCCACAACTTGGATAGAAACATGACCCTTGATTGATAATTATTATAACCACAAATTTTAAGATGCTCCCAAATGATATTGGCCGTTCATTTATGTTGATCTAATGGCCAAGATAATCTATAGAGGGTAGTGTCACTTTAAAATTACTCCACATTAATTAGCAAGAGGCAAATGCAAATAATTGTATAGATGAAAGGAACATGCTATACACATGTATTACATGGAAACCATGCGGTAGAATGCATTGCCACATTTCATTGAGCTTGTTCAAAACTAATCACTTGTAATTGCTCGGGAGAGGAAATCTATTTAATGTTTAACAACATGTCAAACTACATTTTTAAAAAGATACAAAACTAATATGAATTTCTGACACATTTGAAGATTCGGTTATCAACTAATGGTTCTAATGAGGTGGTGCTCACAAGCCTTGTTCCAGCTGGAGCTTGTACATTGTACATTAGATCAATCTCACATCTTCCCTCATCTCCTCCCACACATTCGATGAACTTACGCTTATCGTCTAGGCCATCACGCTTCCCGCATCAGGAACCCATGGAGTGGGCAAGGCTAGCAATTCCCTCCCCTCCAATCTTAGATGGCACCCCACCGCGTTGACCACCAATTCATCAACGACAAGGCAACAAGGTAGAGAACTGCGAGCCATTGCAGCCCGGAGCAAAGGACGAGCATTGAGGTTGACCGAGGTTATAGCCAAGCTCTGAAACCATCGGAAGTCTGAGCTTGCTCCCTATGTCTAAGCACTAAAATTTATTTCTTCCCCAACGTCTCCTATTCACAGCGCACATTTACTATACTTTGCTAGCTCTTTGTACTTCATTCTCTCGCGCATTATCTTTTTTGTCTCCTAAACTTTCCTTGTTCAAGCACATATTTACGTGTTGCTTTTTCGATAAAGGGAATATATTAATATCGAAGAATACCAATTACACATAGTCTCTACAATAACGCAATGCTCTAAAATATTACGGATGCACACAACAACAAAAAAGAAAGAGAAAACTAAGAAATAAAAATCCCGCTACAGCATCGCAGCTCTAGCAACAGTATACAACCACCACTAAAACAACACTGAAAATCGCTAGGCAAACTAACAAGTATCAAGGCACAAGGAAGACTCAGCGGTGACTCTTGATACTCGTGAAATATATAATGACGTAGCCCTCCTGTTGGTAACTTGAGCCCATATTATTGCTTGGTAGGTAACACTATACTGCATGTGTATCTTGCTGATCCTTTCTGGTGACAAGAACAACTACAGGCCAAGCCGTAAGACTACTCATATTAGTAGTAACTAAGATAGTAACATAGAGCTACATGCATTACTAACTAGGCAAATTGATGATATGACATGATATTAAATGAAAAAAGAGATGGTTGTAGTAACTAGCTATGTTACCATAATATCACACTTTTCAAGATTGAATGAGTCTACAAGCTAATTAATACATTCATGCATGATACTATATCTAAGTTATTATGCATTATGAAGGTAGTAACATAGAGTAGTGTCATATGAATGATACTACTATATGTTACTCCCCACTATGACTAATCTAACTGCAATTAAAGTGCGATGGTGAAGCCGAGAAACTCTATCGTAGATCCCGTCACTAATCCATACAATTACATCATGACTTCAGCAACGTAACCAAAGCTGAAAAGAGAGAGAGAGAGAGAAGGATTTAGAGAGATTTGAATCTTGGAAGCTCGTTGCTGATTACAAATTAGGTTTTGGACACTCAGTACACCTTTGCTTACGAACGAATGCATTATTTTGACGCTCAAAATTATTATTTATCAGTTCTTTTACAGTACATCAAAGGATTTCAGTTCGTTTATTTTCTTGATCCAACGGCCCATATTTGCAATACTACATCCAAATTCATATAATTGGCCATTAAAGGCATTTTAGGCGGTTCACTAGTATTAATCCCGTGCTCAGTTTTCATCTAGCTGACGGGTACAATTGCAATTTCACATGTCGTTTTATTTTGTGATGGTTTTGGGCGCGGTTGGTTGCCTGGGTGTTCCTTAGCTCGCATTGGCCCAACATTTTGTGGGCCGTTTAGTTTCATAGGCGCACTCGCGTTCTTGCATAGCATGGGTTTAAAGCACCCTGGGACAGGCCCCGGAGGAACGCCCGGTTTGACAGTTTCTTCAGGGCCAGGCCCTGGCGAGACGAAAATTGACAACGCCGTTCGTGCGGGAGCTCTGCCTCAGCATGGCGGGAGAAGCCAAAATCCCAGCGGCGTTGCGCGGCAAATGTAGGGGTAACCTCCCTCTTCGGTTACCCTCTACATTAGCCCCCTCCCAAATTTTGCATTCCCCCAATTTTCGCACCGGCGGTGGCGACCCTGGCAGCGCGCATCTACCTTCGGTCTCCAGCGCCGGACCAGGGTCCTCTTCTCCAGCCGCGGCGGAGCCTGCGCACATCTGCGGTGGCTTTCGGCCGTGTCCTTCGTCCGCCATGACGGAGGTCAGGGGAAACTCCTCTGCTCTACTGTAGTGTTAGATTCATGTTCGTAGAACTAGTTGGATTCGATAAGACCGTTCGTAATGCATAGATCTTGATTGAGTAGACCGATCAACTCTAGTTTGTGTATCACGCCGCAGCACTCATCGTTTGCATACAAGCCTGGATCCTAATGGTGCACAAGAGAGCAGATATGCATGCTTCTTTTCCTCGTGTGACTTACGGACCTATGTTACAATGTGATCAAGAGAGGATTGTCAACCAAAACAACATCTACAACTGCAACGACGTAGAGGCTATCCAGATGCTACAGATAAGAAGAGCTCCTTTCTATGCACTTGTGAAAACGTTCAGGGGTACTGCTGACTGATAGCATCCACACAACCGTCGAAGAACAAGTCGCAATGTTTCTTCATGTCGTCGGTCATAACCAGAGGTTCAGAGTCATCATAACACATTCAGATAATCCACGGATACTATCTCTCGGTACTTCCAGCAGGTCTTGTACGCAATTGGGGAGCTCAGAGGTGAAATGATCAAGCTAGCATCAATGAACACACCAACCAAGATCAAGAACAGCTACAGGTGGTTCCTCTATTTCAGGGTGAGTACAAAATCATGTTTCTTCTACCTATCAGATGTGTCCTACCGTCAGAAACATGAGGATTGCATTGAGGCTATTGATGGTACTCATGTCACTGCAAAGGTACCGAGATCAATGTCTACATCATTTCGCAGGAGGAAGCACTACACCAGCCAGAACGTGCTAGCAGTTGTGGATTTCGATATAAGGTTCACCTACGTGCTTGCTGGGTGGGAGGGTTCATCTCATGATGCGAGCATCCTGGCCGACAGCTTGTCAAGGTCTGATGGGTTACACATCCCTGAGGGTAAGTTCTACCTTGGAGATGCTAGATATGCATGCCGACCTGGAATTCTACCTCCCTTCAGGAAAATAAGGTACCACCTCAACGAGTTCTCTACGAAGTACCGACCTCTGAATGCGAGAGAGTTGTTCAATCTGAGACACTCGAGCGTTTGAGTCGCCATTGAGATGGCCTTTACTGCATTGAAGAATAGGTTCAAGGTCCTTGACCAGAAACCGTTCCACACGTTTGAGACTAAGTAAAGTTGGTCCTTGCTTGTTGCATTCTTCACAACTGGATCCTAGGTTGGGATGAGGATGAGTTCTTCGAAGAGGTGTCAATTTTGATGAAGTAGAGACCGGCCATGACGTGGAAGCATGCGACAATGATGCATGGAAGGTGAAGAGCCAAGAGTGGGCAGACGCAATGTGGGAAGCTAGAGGCAACACCAACATCTGAGAAGAAGTGAAGAAGAACCCCTCTATGATCCCCTTCTTCTCGAACCCCAATTTGATCCCCATATGTTGAACTACCCCGTGATGATAAACTGTCATTCGTAGTAGCTAGGGAGCATCGTGTTATGAACTACCATTCGTAATAGCTAGGGCTGATTTTGTGAACTGCTATGCTTCGTAAGTTTCCAACTATCATGAACTGTGATTTATGTGTGATGGGAGGTGAGAGCATGGTAAGGCTACCCGTTGTAGAGAAGAGGTAATCTTAGGCATGCCTGGATGGTACCAAACAGGTCTAATCTCATCTCCATCGAGATTTGAGCTTGGCTGCAGGCAAACAAACCGGCAAACAAACAGAAAGTCTTTTTTGGCCCAACCGATGCAGCCCGACCTACTAAACAACAAGCCAATTTCGATCCATAGCTCGTTCTGGACGCGCAAGTGTGCTTGCAGCGCTGCGGCAGTGAACCACGAATCAGAAACAGGCTACCAAACCGCCCTTTGTGAAGGAAGCACCGAACATGGTCACCCTCTCCGCCTGCCCCCATCGCGGATTGTGTCAGCCCTCTACCGCCGCCGCCGTCTCCACACCACTACCCTGCCATGCGCCCATGCCCCATCAGTCCTCCACAGCCGTCGCCGCCCCATCGACGTTGTCACGCCATCTCTCATGTCTCCTTTTTTCTAATCATCTCATTACTGTCGCCGGACAGTATGCGCTTGAAGAGCAGCCAGAGGAAGGATTAAATTTTGATTCTCCGGCACCTCCTAGAGCCTTGGCGGACACACGTGATCAGCATCTCAATTCTGCTATAAACAGAAAGTACATACCTTTTCATTTACTTCAAGAACACAGCCTTCAGAGTGTTTCCTGAATTCCTTTAGCTAAAACAGAGAGATGTTATTACAGCATAATCGGATATCATGAAAAATAGATAATGATAGATGTAAACAATTTTCTAGCAGTTGTCATCAGTTTTATTTAAATTTTTTTGCCTCTTTCTGACTTCTGAGAGCAACAGGCGGGTTGCTTTTCTGTGTATAATCTTTTGCACATTGTAGTCTATTCAGTGCACTTCAGAAAAATTATTGTCCATTGTAAGCAAGGGAAATCGTTTTTCCTAGTTGATACAGCACTAGGCCCATGAAAACAAAAATCATAATATGAATAAATTCCAGTTTCCCTTCAGTTACTAGATTTGTTATCAGCTTTGTCAGCCAGCCAACAAAGTCTGACTGGCCTTTTTCAGATGCAACTTACGTGATTTGCATAACAAAAGATATATTGCATAATGTACTCACCTCCAATGTTGGACACCAAACATATAGGTTTCTTGGACTGAATGAAGAAACTAATCAAGTAAGACCAACCAAAATTGACAAGATACTGGCATCAAGCCATTATCTAATTGGTATTTCCCTCTAGTGATCAGAGCTCAATCCCACATGTACACTGGCATGTGCAACATAACTGAAGGTACATTTAGACACTAGAACCTCGGAAGAAACAAATCCTGGGGAGATTGCAATGCAATACTCTACTTTGGATTGCAAATATGATATTTCAGACTACTACATGGCAGAAAAATGGCACTTTTAGACCACAAGATATAGTCCACAATCTTGTGACAGCACATAAGGAAAGAAATGCCATGATAACATGGTCACCACAACAACAACAAAAAGGTCATGCAAGATTGCAACAAAATAAACATTACGAATCTTGGCGCAGCACTGCTCATAGGTTGCCACTGAGGCAACCCTCTGTCTCATCCACCATCCATGACAGATGGCTTGTGGCTGCTTGCTTCAGTTCTTCAAGCTGAATCAAGACAATTCAGAGCTGTCATTACTGTATATAAGCAAGAAAATTCGTTTTTCTTTGTGATGAAGCAGGGGGGTGAACAGATAAAATTAGTAGTGTGTTCACCTTCTTCGCCTTGAGACGCCAATGGAGTGTAGAAGCCTTCAATTGGAACCAAAGAGCACGAGTCATCGTCGTTATCATCATCATCATCCTCACACACGTTCCTCACTCGCTCTGAGTGTAGCTCGATTGTAAAGATTCTGGCAGGCGTTTTGATGAAAAGCACATTTGCACTCTCGGCAAAGCTCAAAAGCCTTACCTCCTCCTCCTCGAGAGCATCAGCTGGGAGCAGATTGTCCAGGCAGATGACCTCGCTCTTTACCCATAGTGCTGCGTCATTGTCGTCACTAACCAACCTCGACCATATGTTGAGACCACAGTCTGGAGAAAATTGAGCAACTCCTAATCCACCATCCTCGGTGAGAATGAGGGCCACTGAACCGTACCCCTCGAACTCCGGGGGCGAGATGGTGGTAGCATCCTCCCCGGCCAAGTCGTACTCGATGATTGTTCCACGATAGGAGGACATGAAGTAGAGCAGAGAGTCCCCTACGAGCACGCTGGTGGTGTGGAGTCTGAAGTCCACAGCCGAAATTTGGATCCACCTCACGTCGCCCCACTCACCGGTCTCCGACGAGTAGGAGCACGCCCATGTGACCCACTCCAGATACTCCTCGTCTTGGTAGCTGTCAGAATAGACCATCACCAAGTGAAAGGGCCTCCTCCAGTGACAGCCGCGGTGGTCGCACCCGGCCGCCGCACAGACAATGGCTGCGGTTGGGTTGTCTCCCTGGAACGTGTTGTCCCACATCGCCTCTGGCACCGGCACGCGCTCCTGGTCGCCAGTGATTGGATCCCACAACACGAGCTCACCCCAACCCGGAACCATGTCGAGGAGAAGCGCGCGGCCATGGCGGTAGTCGAGGGCCAGGTAGTCACCTGGGACGGCGAGGGAGAAGGCTGAGGCTGTGGTGGCGACGAAGTCTTTTACGGCCTTGGGGTTGTTTCGGAGGAAGCCCAGTACGGGGGGTCTCCCGTGGAGCTCGTGGAGGCGGCGGCGGAACCTGCGGTGCGAGATGATGCGTCTCCAGGGCTTGCAGACGAGCGAGGCGCGGACGAGGCACGACGGCTCGTCCGGAGGGAGGCGGAGGAGGATCTCCTCGATGAGCTCGTCCGGCGGCGCCATGGAGCTTGCTAGGTCTGGGCTTGGACTGAGGAGAGAGCGTGCAGTGAAATGTTGGGCCTGACCAGATTCATGAAGATAACCTTGAGTTTTTTTTCTTTCTCTTTAGGTTTTTTTATGGGCGGGGCTCTGCTCAAAAAAATAGCTCATGTACATCAATCAAATTCTCGATCATCCTCACATTTTTCCAGCACAAGAATATTACTACTACTCAGTTGTTTTGATTGCATTGTGTAAATACAATGTGGTGATAAACGACAAAAAAGACTAGCACTGAATTTGAATTTTGACATGTGAATTGTTCTTCTACTTGCTTTGAATGGTGTTGGGGCTATAAATATTTTTCTAATACCATTTTAATTGATAGATTGAAATAGGCGGCTAGTTTTGCTATATACTAGACCATGAAGGCACGTGTTGTTGCTCCCGCCCATCTTAAAAAGAAATATAAGCTCCAAGGTTGCTATACACATAACCGATATCCTCTACCCATCGACTTTTCATGAGCAATAGCTGTGCGGTTGACTTCACACAATAGGAATCCAATTTGAACGTAATAAGAAAAAAAAACTATGAACAACAGATGTGGAATAAGCTAAAGTGATACAAAAACGAATCGATCCAAGCAGTCGATGGTTTCATATCAACGTCACAAGATTGTTTGGAAGTCATCCACCATGTGAGCAATTCCTATTCAGAGATCCTGATCGATGAGCATGGAAAACCCTAAAAAGAGCAACAGTAACTCAGCTTGGTATATACAAAGGCGTCATCGACATTACATGAATGAAGAAGTATGCCGAGGAACAAGAAACTGACAAGAAAAATAGCAGCAACATTGAGAGGTGATGGAAGGGTGGTACAAAAATGATTATGCGCAGCCTAATACATGAATAGACTGAACAGTTGAACAATTGCGGACACATTGCGGCCGAGCATTAACCGACATCATTATAGGAGGAGACAGTCAATATTGTCTTACCATGATTACGTCGCCGTCGACGGTTTCAGGTCACGAGTTAGAGCAAGTACAATAAGATCCAATCAGCATGCTATAAGACATAAAATATTATGTTCTTGCTTAGTTGGATGAAAGAGATTAGGCGAGAGAAGGAAACTGAGCTTTCATGCAAGAGTTAGGCTAGCACATGCTTCTAGGCACTTTGTGAACCTAAAAGGTGGACCATATATATTGTGAAAGTACTATATTTTTATAGTCCATAATTATACATGCTAGCTATAAATTAACTACAAATAACATGTCAAACTACTATAGCCGGCTTCCAGCTACACTATTATTCTTACTCTTACGAGGCTTCACTAATGACACGGAAACAAGACGATAGGGAAAGAACGGGCCTAGCTCATCGCTTATTGGCTCAAGATGTCGCATTAAGCCCAATCTTTTTTTTGAAAGCCACCTTGGTCGGTTTAAGGAGTCCGTAGCAACTCAACCCTTTTCATGTGGTCCTAGCATCTCACGCGGAGCGACGCGTCAAATAACACCACGATGAGCATTGCAGGACAGCTGTTCTATCTGGACCTAGAGTTCTAGAGAGCCTCAGAGTAACCCATCAGCACTCCACTACTTCGATGTGAAACTGAGCAACGTCGTTGCTGCCTAGTCCCGTGTACGAAATGTTATTTCTTCCCTAATGTATCCTATTCCTAGAAAAGACGTATGGCGTATGATTACCATACTTCACTAGTTTATATGTCCTTCATTTTTCTAATGTTGTACTGGTGCCTGGGCATTATTTTTTACCCCTTCTACACCTTACTCCTCCTTCAAAAATATGTTTGTGTGTTGCTTTGAGGATTTGGAAAACCAACTAGTAACACAAGGTGCAATGGAGACTGGTCGTGGCTCTTGATATACTAGTCAAATATATATGAACTCTGATGATAGTATCCCGCACACGTATTATTGCTTGGTAGGTATATAATTGATCGGTTTTGAAAACGCTTCTGATGATAAGGACAACACAACCAATATGCGCAATCAAAGTGCGACCAATTGTGTTATCCTCATCGATTTCGACGAGAACCCTTGGATTAATTTAACGTTTGCAAATATATCTTTTTTTTCCAAAACACTACTGGAAGAGAAGTAATTCAGATTCAGCAACATCTCAAATCATATCATTATAATGATGATACTACTAAATTAGTATGGATTTTCTGACATATTTTAAAATATGATTTTGATATTATGGTTCTAATCAAGTCTTGGTAGTTGTGAGTTATTTTATCTCCTTGTACACCCTACTCACTCATTCAACTCGTTCAAGCACATGTTTGCGGGTGACTACGCAAAGTAAGGAGCAACAAGGCGCAAGCTCGTGGGGATTGTTGATACTTGCGAAATAAACACTGGTGCTATCTCTCATGATGGTATCTTAGGCACATATTATAACTAGGTAGGTAACACTATATTGTGGTTGCGTACATCATCGATCGATTTTGAAAATGCTTCTGATAATAAGGACAACTACGGCCAGATATCAGTCAAAACCAGCTGTTTGGGTAACTCGAGAAACTACCTCGGAAAGCCGATCACTAATTCTTACAATTAACTCACTACCTAAACAACAAAGTCGAAGGTGAAAACAAAGAGAAAGGTCTAGATAGAATCGAATCTTGGGAGTTCTGTACATGAATATAAATAGGTTTTTGACACCTTTGTTATAGACAAATGCATTATTTTGACACTAAGTTACTATTTATCTATTTGCTTGTAGCCATATAGACCACTTCACAAACATTATTTTCTTACACACGCACAACAGAAGAGATTTCATGAAAAGGATTATCCATCACTTCCACTAAGAAAGAAGGAACAAAATATGGTAACCTCCCAGTCCTGCTTAACTATGGCAACTGCACTGTGCACATCTAGTTTCTGTCTCGTCTTCCTTGCAAACAAATAGAACATTTTCAGCATTTCACTGTACAGTAAAATAAGCTTACACGAGTCTGTTTTCTCCCAGGTCCATATTACAACTTACAGCATCAGCAGAATGAAATAAGGTTACATAAAATGAATACAGATGCTGCTGGACTAAGAACCAACAAACCCTACCTAGAACAGCCAGTGCTTCTTTTTAGACTTCCGCGTCGGAAGATCTGCCAAAGAATTGATTATATGATGAGTGCAAGCTCATGTGAACTGGGCCTACTAACCGATGACATACATACTACATTCGATATTTCCAAATGTAAGCACAAAAATGATGTTACAAGTGGCTGGTATCAACGAGCAAAATACTGCTCACCTTCATTTGCATATAAGGAATTGTAGTGTACTTCGCACCAGAAACTTAGCCAAAGCTCTGCAAGAGGGAACAAGGGTATGATAAGCACCTAATTTACTGCATTTGAGGATAGGTTATTTAGCAGCTAACAGCGGGGAAATATTACTACAATGAAGGGTTGCCACAGTAAGAGAGTAGTTCAGAATTAATAGGACATTGTAAGTCCGACATGGAACAGAATAAGTCAGCTTTGGGAAAAGCAAGATCTCAGCTCTAACCTCTTGTAGGAGCAACATCCCTGGGGACTATCTCGATTAGGCATGTGTCTCTAAACGATGTCAGCAGGCAAATTTTGGCACCAAACTGATTTAACAATAAAAAGGTATCAGATAAACTAAACCTGATACAAGGCACCTCTTAATATTGAAACAACTGGGTACTGGTAGCTTGGACTTCTGTGACATTCATATAAAAAAGTGGACCATGTTATTTAAACAATATAAAAGTGCATCTCATTAACAGAAGATGTAACTCCAAAATGAAGTGTAAGAAGCATTAAAGGGTGAATGATAGCATGTGTGGTAATCATGAAAAAATAAGCAACTCAGTATGAAAAACATGATTTTGCTTGCCAATTTAGATGCATAGCATGTGTGGTAATCATGAAAAAAATAAGCAACTCAGTATGAAACATGATTTTGCTTGCCAATTTAGATGCACGAAGATCATATATAGGGATAAAACACACATTTGGTAGTTTACCAAACCAACCGTAATAACAGAAACGATCTTAAAGCAATGAATACATAGTTATTTCTACTAAAATAAGTAAACAGTATATTACTAACTTCGTATTTTTAAAAGGCATTTTATTAGAAAATGAAAACATCTAACTCAATCTACAAGTACTATATGCCAGAAGTACTCGTATCAAAAATAACCAGCCATCTTGGAAGTGTTATAGTACCCGGTCTGCAGCTGCTTGTAAGGTAACATGATCTCCCCATTCCCCAGATCTACAGAATCAAAAATAATATAGCTATGAATAAGGAGATGAGCAACAAACTGAACTGTAAACGTGATCAGACTCTCAAATCTGCTATGGACTGGAAGTACATAACCTTTTCATTTTCTTCAAGTAAACCTTGTAGTCCAATGGTACATAGCCTTCATAGTGTTTCCTGAATTCCTTTAGCTAAAACATAGATATGTTGTTTCAGCATAACCACATATCATGAAAAATAGATATAGATAAAGAGAGGGAAATGGCGATTTACCTGCTTGACTACTGCCTTCCTCACATGTCTGTGATAGTCAGGATTGCGGAATATCTGGTCTGCCAGAGCTCGAAACTGTAGATAAAACACATAAGAAAAATTAGGAAGCATTGAAGGTACAGTAAAAAAGTTCACCTGGAAGATGAGCTGTAAAAATATATTATAAGACATTAACATTTACTTATGGGAAGAAGATACAGAAAATGTAGGATGGATTCAAGGAATGTAGCAGAAAAAAATCCTCTTAATATTTTACTTTATAAACACAATATACTCTGTCAAGCATGTAATAAACTAACCTGGCAATTACCATCTCCTTCTATCTGATATTCAGCTAAGCCGTAAGTGCCCAATCTTTCAAAAAGAAGTGTGAGGTAAATGAATCTAATATAAAAAGAGGGGGAAAAGCAATAACAAAATGCAACATTTACCTTTCCAATAATGATTCATGGTCTATTGTTGCATTATTAAAATCGGGAATTTTCCCATTGACTCGAGGAGTGTGCTGCAAATAAGGACGGCATCAGTAACTTGATAGGAAGGGGAGGTATTAGAAACGTAAGGAACTTGGAGGATAGTGATTAGATTCAATAATGAAAATATATAATACTGTTCTACACTAGACCGTCCATTGTTACAATTTTTATTCAAGGCTTCACATTCAAGTTTCATTTCATGCCAACCAAGTCAACAGAGATATGGCAGATTTAAAAGGATCAGATGGCAGCAAAACAATGAAAAACACATATTTTCAATAACTGATAGAATTAGTACCGGGAGCGAATCTAAGTGAGACAGCCGCTTTCCAAGACTACGCCCATTGTTCTTTGCCTCAGTTAAAAGGGCACCAACGGTCCCGTCGTCATCGCTCCCCTGAGTACTGGTGCTAATACTCGAGCAGGAGCTTTTACTAACATGATCCTGTGGTTCAGACATGCTAACTCAGAAAGAGCATTGAGAAGGTACGGGTTCACTGTAGACTGCAAAGAAACGAAAACAGAGTTTGGTGATCAAACAATTTTAACACTTCAAAGCACACACCAACATATCACATGGACAACAAGCACAATCGTAAAACAAGTTCTTGGTCAGTACATAAGGTTTAATGGCTTCGATTCTAGGGCTGCACATCAGATATCAATACTGAAGCATACACAGAGTTTTCTAGGTGCCCATTTCACGAAGAATAGAGAGCTGACATACTAAACAGTAAACACGCAGTAATTCATTTTCAAATGCAGGAAATCCTATATTATAGAGTAGGTGCTCACATCACAATCTGCTGCTACCACTTTTCCTGAACTGAAATCTACTACTAGCTCTCCACTAAATAGTACTACTCCGAGCCTATGCAGCACTAACAGTGGCAGACCTAAGCGCTGGGGCATGCGAGTTCAGCTGAACCCCCAAATTCATTTGGAAAAATGAGCTGCCACTATTACTCCACGCAGCAACAGAACGGACGAATTGGAGCATCCATCCCAGCGAGAAAACATTTTGATTACAGACTGCTTGCATCAAACAAAGTACCAGAAGATACCTCCAAGGACAATCCAGGTAGGTTAGGGTTCCTTACCGACGGCAGAAATGAGTCCGGCCCCGGGTGGATCTCGACTCGGCGCCGGCCCAGTAGAGCGGAGGAGGGAGACGGGCGAGGGCTTTGGTAGGGGAATTCGTTCCGGGTGGCGTGCTGCCGCGGCAGGAGGTGCGGAAGCGTGCTCGCCGGAGCGAGCTGAAGGATGGTGGCGTGGGGAATTGAGACGAGCAGGGAGGGAAGCCAACCGCCGGGAGAGGAAGCAAGAAGAGAACAGCAAGTGCTCGAGCTGGAGGGTATTTTTGTCATTCGTTTTCGTGAATGCCAAAGCATTTGTTCAGACAATTTTTCAATCTGGATGTTGGAAACACCGAGATCGCATGTATACGTCACAAAATGTACAGATATATCAGTATACATATCACTACAACTACAGACTTAAAACTTCGAATTTGACAAAGTCTTCGCATGTGACTTGCTAGAGAAATGTCCTCCCATTAAAAAGGCAATTCATAGACACAACCTCCATTCAGACCTTTTAGCTTTTATTTTTAATAATATATCTAAATGTGTGTAAACTCATTCATTTGGTCCGTATGTAGTCCACTTTATAAACTATTTAAAAGGTGTCACATTAGTGAACGAAGTATCAGATTTGAACAATGCTCCCAAGGACCAGAGACCCAAGATTATCTTTCTTCTATGGCGGTCCTGGCATCACCGAAACAATATAGTGCATGGAGATGGTAAAGCGTCGGTATTCCCGTACCTGGTTAATTATCACAATTCAGTGGTAAGGGAAGGCGATGACAACGACTGTGGTACAACTTCATGGACCCGCCCAGTGGCCGGCGCAGTCAAAGCCAATGTCGACACTGGGTGGGATTCTTCGTCAAAGATGGCTGGGATTGGCATCATTATCAGAGACCATAGGGGCTCCCCTCTTGTTACTGAATGGAAACCTGTTCCTAATTGTGGGAGTGCGGAGGAGGCTGAGGTAACTGCTTGCCTCCATGGGCTTCGCCAATTAGTGCACCTACAATGTTGGCCAGCTACAATTGAAACAGACTGCCTGCGTGCCGTGCATGCGATATCAAGCGACCTGGAGGAACGCTCAGCTTGCTGGACTTCCATCTTGGAGATTCGTGAACTTCTGAAGATTTTCCAAGACATTTCCATCATTAAAATAGATAGAGTCTGTAATGGGGTCGCTCATGTTCTAACCCAGCTTGGTAAATCAGGCTTCTCTGATTATTTGCGAGACTCAGCGCCTGACTGCGTTCAGGACCTGATCGCGCTTGATTGTATGAACACTGTGTAACCCTTTGGCAGCAGGTTTCTTACGCACTCTTTTCCTTACCAGGGCACCTACGGGGGCTGGAAGGTTTTTAATGAGGCGGCCTGCTGCTGTATTAATATATGTGTTCTTACCTCAAAAAAAAAAGTATCAGATTTGACATCATGGCACCATGCATGTTGTGTTACTTCGTTCAATCCACATTAAGTGCCACTGATTGGCATGTATAATAGATGTTAAAATTCTCTATACTAAGGGTTAGAAGAAAACGGGTTAACGAGGATTTTGAAATGGCCTACATATGTGCTTTGAGGGATAAAAACATGATATGATGTGAGGTTCACGATTGGAACTAACTCAATTCCAAAAATATAAGGCGTGTTTTGTCGGTCTATGTTTGAGCGTTGACAGTAAATGTGATACGGTACAATATTTACTCGATAGTTACAAAATCACAATCATATGAAAGTGATTTCGGATGTGAATCAAATAGTGCTATTATTTGACTATTTGTTGGAGAAAATATGAATTTGATCCATCAAATTGCGCCTAATATCTCCGTCCCATATATAAAGGTGTCAATATGTTTGTCAGTGTGATACGTATAACTTGTAAAAAATCTTCTTTCAACCAACGCAGACGCAAACCGTAGATGAAGTAGTGTGGTCCATACTCCATAGTTTTGGCACTTGCTATCCTTCCATCCACACGCCCGTGTACACATTTGTAATTATGTATGTATGCATTCATCATGCGTAATCCCTCCATGTGATGGAGAATACATGCTGCAACTTGCAGAAAGTTTTTAATAGTAAGTACCACAGAGCCAGATCTGCCGGTACTTTTGCTACGAAATTAATAAGGAAAACAGACGCCCGGTAAAAAGAACTATCCAATTTTCTCCAGAGTCAAAATGACTAGTTACAGAAATATAGTACTACCACACTTGCAGAATGGGTATCAGTTTCATATTCTGTTTTGTCAGTGAAGTCCATACAGTTTCTTTCGAAGAACATGCTTCAGAGTTGAGTGCCCTCGTAAAGTAACTTCTTTTCATTATTATTTAGCAATATAAAGAAGCATGGCTTAACTATGAGAAAGCAATGGATGATGCACCCTTCTCTTTTAGAAAAACAGGACAAACTAATCATAATCAGAGACAGAGAGTGCTAAGCTTCACATGGTATCACTAAACAGCATCTTAATCATGATTCTCGCAGCTTCGGAGAAAGGACACTGCCAATAATCTATAGCTAAGAGTGCATCATCATCAGGTACCATGTGTTCTGCTGAAGAAGCCCTGATATAATATTCTGCTCTTTATAAGTAACTACTGCCAGTCAGTTGACCAAAAAATGAGATTCTGATGAGAAGCAAATTAGTTAACTCGATTATTTTTCATCGTTGTTTTTCTTTGTGTATCGGACAATCAATAAAGTGAGATAATTACCTTACATTTCTTCATAAATTGTATTTACAGAGGAATTGGACATAAACATGACCATAATATAGCTCAGAGCTTCTTTGAGACAGAAGTGTACAGTGCCAAAGATTTCAATAGCCAAAGAACAACAGTTAGGTATGCTGCCTTATGCTGAGTAGCTCAATGTCGAAGATGACAATACCAAGAGTGGAACCCTCGCCATTAGCGAGGCGCGTCGGGTTGAATATAGTAGTAAACAGTCTCTGCCGATCAAAGAACTGCACATGAAGCAACAGGCAAATTCAGTACCTGATTCAAGTGGGGATTTTCTGAATCTAAACACATCTATATGCATGGTTTAATAAATCACTAAATAAAATAATAGCCTTCTAGGAGAAGTGGAGAACACATCTCTGAATGCATGATCCGTGCAATAGAAAGGAACAAGTTGGAAGTAGGAATTGCCAAGATTGGAGAATCTCCAAATGAGCATGAGCAAAATAAGATAATAAATGTGAAACTCTGGAATTCAGATAGCACGAGAGTTACATTAGGAGGAATTGGTTCTTGTGATGTGTTTTGGTATCCCTGTGATGGTGGAATGACCACACGACGAAGACCACCGACTCTCATAGACTTCACTGCTGCCTCAATACCAGGTATAACCTGCAGGATCATTTATTAAATTATCGTGGCAAGATTACCAGCCTGAAAAATATTCTAGACAGACATCCCAAGAACTGAGTGGAATATCACATAAACGAGAGAAGCCCATCAAGACCAATATTGATCAATAATTCCTAGCTAACATCCAGAGCTATAACAGTACATTACTTGTTTTAAGGTGCATTCAACGATTCTGGAGCTAGTTTTCAGTTAGGGCATGTTTGGTAGAGGGGTATTTCTTGATAAAGTTTCAGTATTTAGTTAAAATTTTAATTAAATACCAAAACTTTGCAAAGAAAAATCCGCTCCTCTTTGCTATTTAGCCACTGAAACTCTATGTGTATAATTCATTACTTAGGCATGCTTGCAAGAAAGTACAATAGTTTTTAAGAAAAATAATAATAGCAATTAATGTAGCAAGTTTCCTCACAAAAAGGATACAGCAAAGCTCATTATTAGCTACAAAAACAGAAAACTCTCATATTGTTGTGGCCACAAACTTTCACCAATCAAACTCAACTAACATGATGTAGTGTAGTATCAGCACCCTAAGATGCCCTCACTTATTTTTGCAAAGAATTCCAATGAAACTCTCAGCTCACCTTTCCAGATCCGACGGTAAAGACAAAAGGTATAGGATCACCAGTCGCGTCTTTGTGATCGTAAGTTGAGTCGAAGCGCCATCCTTGCTTCGCAGCCAACCTCCCATAATAGTGAATTGCAACCTTCAAACATGCAGGGAACATAAGAACCATAAGAATATACTCCATTTAGTTCATTTTGTACCTACTAAAATTTGCATTATTCTTTTTGCGGGGACAATTACTACGCTACTTGTAAGAAACCCATGCACATCTATGTATCATGATAGCTTAGTATGAACAGTGGTGAGTGGTGAGTGGTGTGTAGACTAGAGCAATTTTTGGTTTTCAAGGTGTAAAGTTGGATAATGGGGACAGGCAAGAAAGGATGCTGGTAATAAGCGCAATTCCACTATTGCCTTCACCTGGTCTCCGTCAGCCGGGACATCGCCGGAACCCTCCCGGAGCTCCAGGGCCTTGACGCCGCCGGAGCTGGGGATCTCAGTGAATCGACCGGCGGCGGCGGAGGCGGCCGCCGTGGGGAAGACGGATGCGGCGGCGGCCAGGAAGAGGTGCCTTCTTGTGGCCGTGAGTGGTGATGCTGCAGCTAGGGTCACGGTCTTTGTCTTCTTGGGAGGCGGCGGCGCGGCACCGGCCACCGGGGCGGCGGCAGCGATGACCATGAAGGCCGCTGCTATATTTTCGTTCGCTTCTGGATTTAGCTTTGATTTTTTTCTCACCTATTTTCCATCCATTTTCCTCGAGGGCCTCGTTTTTTGTTTTCTTATTAAAAGAAAATGACAAGAAAAGGAGAAAAGAAAATCTAACATAGGAATCATGAAACGCGATGCATCTAGGATATTAGGGTGTGTTCGATTCGGGAACAAAGTGGAATGGAATGTCATGGTTCAATTCTACTAAAATGGATTGGTTCCATTTTTGTGTTCAGTTGGGATAAAAAAAGTGTAATGAAGCGGTTCCGTTTTGTGTTCGGTTGAGGCCAAAAAACTGGAATGAAATGGCTAGTATTTGGTTCAGCTCACCTCTTTGCTATGCTAGGTGAGATTATCTCGTTTGTGAGTTATTCTTATTTGCAACAACATATAATCAAAATTTTAGCAGCATTTCATTTGTATTTTCAACAATTAGCAGTGCACATATATAATCACAATAGAGCAATATATAGCATCAAAGATAGAACCCCTTCGGTGGAACTAGTGCGGTAGAACAATATATAGCATCAAAGATATAATCACAATGAGGAGGTTGGCTCGGGTGGGGTTTTTTCGTGGGCGGTGAGAGAGATGGGGTGAGGAGAAGAGGTGGAACCAGTGCGTTTCCGCATCTAGCGCGAATATTCACTTTTGAGGAACCGGTGGGTTCCATTCCAGTAGTCCAACCGAACACAAGAATGAGTCTCAGTGCAGAACCACTCCATTACATTCTACTTGGTTAACACACCCTTAGACTCTGGGCTCACCGATGCTCTACCCCCTCCTACCCTTCTTTAAAAATTAGTGTAATATCTATGACCTTCCTTGAAGTCCCTCCTCCCCCTTGCTCCTCGCCCTCCTTCTAAAACCTTGTAATGCTTCCTTGTAGGTATGTCTTTTGCTGATAATAAAATTGTTCGGGCTGACGTAAACCCGCTGTAGCCAGTGTAAAAAATAAAAAACTCACGGCGGATGAAAATATATATGCAAGTCATGCGAGGAAAAAAAGTGTATCTTTCTCTCGCTAATAAATTATCTTGCTTGCTCCGATTATTTTCAGTTGATTTGGATTTAGTATAACTTAATACTAAATTCGAGTCAATTAAAATAAATTATAGGGATAAATTTTTCACGTTGTTCCTGCTCAATTTGCAAATCGGTGTTTTCTTGATAAATCTTGGTACTCGGGATTTTTTTTGTTGAAAAAACAAAGATGTCTAAGGCGCCATTCATTGAAATTAAGTGCAGAGTACACTGTGGATTACATAGCCCTGGAAAAGAAAATTTTGCAAGATTGAAACTACAGGGCATGAGTTATGTCCATGGTTTTGATTCACACAGGTGAAGACATGCTGCTTCAGCGATTGTCTAAGAACTTGGTGGGCGCCGTTGTGAGAAACACCGTTAATATCCCTGAAAATATGATATATAGTCAGCTCCATCTCAGAAGATTTTTGAAAGAAATCTGCCATGATGCCTCTTATATCCCATTTAAGATGATCAGAAGCGGGTCTTTGGATTGTCGCTGCCTTGGCGAGTAGAAAGTTGTCCGTTAAAAACGTCGACATGTGAATCTGAAATGAGTTTGCTACTGTAGCACCAAAAAGCAGCACTTTTGCTTCAGCTGTAGGACCGAGTTCTTCATCGGAGCATAAGCCTGCAACATTAGATTGAATTCCTTTCCACCACTGTAGAACTGAAGTACGCCAGTCCTGTACTATGATGTCCAATGGCACCTGGAACTTTAGTGTTCTTCCACGAAGTAAGAAATTAGTGCATCGATACTTAGATGTGTCATGCAACCCTGCATGATTCGCGATGAAAAGGACCACAAAAAGATGAAGAGATAGTTGCATGTAGAGAGACGTCGAATAATATGAGGCAACCATGCCAGGTTCATTACAAGATTGAACCGAGTCAACCTTTCAATATTCTAATGCAAAAGGATGTGCATTATAAATGATATATCATGAGGATATCGATCAGGTAGAAGGATGATGTCTATTGTCACGTTAGAATATGCAAGCGGTGTTATTCAGTCCTTTATGCTACATACAAAACATGAATAATGTTTTGGGCAACAAAATCAAAAGGAAATACCATATCTTTTAGTTGGAGTCTCATTTTTCATATTTGTTTATTTGCACCTGCTGCAATTATTGGTACCACATGAAAGTAAGAAGTGCATCCTTTTAAAGTTCTACATGTGAGCGAGAATATAATTGTTTATTTATGAGCATGCATAATCTAAGTTTGAAGAGAGAGAGGAGGTAAGGATTGTGAACTCACCCCTAACTTCAAACTTTATAATTACGGTTAACTAGAAGTACCTTCGAAGTCCCTAACACACGTCGACATCGAAATAAGATTTTTTAGTGTACATAAAAATATATAATCTTTGCTCATGTTAAATTCTCTCTTTGTATAATTGGAAGATACATACAAGATACAATTTTCGCAAGTCGCGAGACTTTGGTACAATTAATTTTCTTGTTGCCTCAGTGCATGGGCTATAATTAAATTACCACAGTTTCTTCATAGTCAAAAAGTAAAAGTTAGTGGACATTGAAAATTTACATTTCACTGAAGTCACATGTGAACTTTTGTTGGATCTTTCTTTGAAGTCTTTAACACTTGGTGGACATTTGAAAATAAATCTCCTATTGGAAAGCTAAATATCTATACTAATATTAGAAATGTCTTATTCCATATCTGAAAGATACAAACAAAATATCAGAAAACAAAAGTGACCCAAAATTAGATTAAATAGATCCGAGCTGCATCTCTCCATGGAATTACCACACTTACTTGATGGTCAAACTAAAGGGTGAGTCGGGAAAAGGCTGAATTAACCGCAGAAACCTACAAGATCCAATAAACCTCATCTCCCTCTCTTCTCTCTCTCTGCACTCGAGGAGTAGGCAGCAGGCCAATCCGGACATACACATTATCCTCTCCCCCTCATCCATCATATCAGCACAGAAATCTTCTTGCTCCCCCTGCGTCTCCCGCCTCGCCCAGCCCCCTTTCTCCTCCCTTCCCCTCTCTTCCCCGACCGCCGGGGATGGCGACGATGAGATGCACCAACCACACCCTCCTCGGCTCGCCGACCTGCGTCGCGCGCCCGCGCCGGAGGTGCCCCGCGGTCGTGCGCGCCGCCGTCGCCGTCCAGGCCGAGGCGGGGCCCAAGGTCTCCCTCATCCGGATTGGCACGCGCGGGAGGTGATCAAATTTCGAACCTCCGATTTTACTGCAAAAGTTCCTTTCTTTCGTTCATCAGGGTGCGAATTTCCCAGCCTAGCTGGTGCCAAAATCGCGTCTTGGGGTCGATTTGGGGGGCCGCAATGTGGCGGAGGCGCCTGCGAGATCCTGTTTTGTTTCACAGGAAGTTTTTTTTGTGAGGGGATGCAGGTCTGACTGATGACCCGATTGCGTAGGTGCCGGATATGGGTCAATTCAGATGCGAATTGTCGAGGATGCTTACCAAGATTTGCATTTTAGCTGAGATTTGCGTGCCGTTGACCTGAATAATGGCTCTCTGTCGTCAGCGAAATTGCACCTGTAGATGTTAACAGTGAGATTCAGGGTCAATGCGAGAATTTTCAGGGATTCTGAGTTAACGGACTCGAAATAGAAGATTGGTGTAGATGTTAGCCACCTTATGCTTGTTTAGTTTAGTGCATTCTGATTTTGACTTGGATCTTGCGGAAAATTTGGGTCGTTTCAGCTTTGATTGTACGGTTGGAAAAATAAAACCGGAAGCAGCAACCCACAAGAGAAGGGTTCTGTCGAATTCTAGGTGTCCTTTTCAATGTTCAGCCAGATGTGCTTTCACTGCTTTGTTCTCTACTAGAGCATACTGCTTACACATGCAAGTCTATAATTCAAACTGTTGACTATGTAGGACAGTCCTCTTGCTCTTGCACAAGCTCATGAAACCCGTGAGAAGCTGAAAGCTGCACACACCGAGTTAGCCGAAGATGGTGCTGTTGAGATTATCATCATAAAGACAACGGGGGACATGATCCTTGACAAGCCCCTGGCCGATATAGGAGGCAAGGGTTTATTCACCAAGGAGATAGACGACGCGCTCTTGCAGGGACGGATTGACATCGCGGTTCACTCGATGAAGGATGTCCCAACATATCTACCGGAAGGCACGATATTGCCCTGTAACCTCCCACGGGAAGATGTGAGGGATGCGTTCATATGCTTGACTGCAAAAACTCTTGCGGATCTTCCTGCTGGTAGTGTTGTCGGAAGTGCTTCCCTGCGGAGGCAATCTCAGATTCTCTACAAATATCCATCACTAAAAGTAAGTCTGGGCGTGCGATGACTGCATTAGTGTAACACATTTTTTCCCTTATGTTTTGTTCCTTGTTGTTTTTTATGCTAAAAATATTCACTGCTACCCCATCGCTGCTAAACTCATTTTCCATTTATAAAGCTGCCTAAGAACTTGTACAAACACATATACTGCAGATTGATATTTTGACGGTTTATTGTTCCATGTCCCTTATGTGCCATTCAGTATTTTTGCAATTTTGTTCTTCTTGGTTAGAATCTGTCTAATCCCAGACAACTCGGCCTTATACTTTAGTAATATGTACTGTTTTAATTAGTTTAGAAGAATTTTTCTTAGAGTGATTCTTCTCAGTTAATGTAGGGCTTAACAGTAGTGATTACTTTTCAGGTTGTTAACTTCAGAGGAAATGTTCAGACAAGGTTAAGGAAACTTAAGGAAGGAGATGTACACGCTACATTGTTGGCACTGGCTGGACTGAAACGATTAAACATGGCGGAAACTGCAACATCTGTATTATCAGTAGATGAAATGCTCCCAGCAGTTGCTCAAGGTGCTATTGGAATAGCTTGCAGGACCAGTGATGACAAAATGGTAGGTCATCTAATATCTGAATCTGCTAGTAGATTAAAAATCATAGGTAATGCATGCTTAATGTGGTAATGCCATATCCAAATCGGGTGCCAGCTGCGTTACTCCAGCATGTTTTAGTTCTTCGTTTTTGCATGCGTCTCTGCTAAAATGATAAATTCAAGTGTCTGTTTTGTGGTCCTTGTTGGCCATTGTACCATAAGATGTTCTTTAACACCCAGATATAGATGCATCCAAGTCTGCATTGTCAACCAACTAGTCTCACATACTTATTCCATTTGGCCTAGCGTGCCTACAATCCTTTTACAGTTGTTTTTTTCCTGACCATATTGAATTTCTGATATTTTTGAAAGATGTTTCTTTTATTATAAACTACTCAGACAGCATACATTTAGAACAGTATGTTTTCTTTGTGCATACGCGCCCTAGAGCTGTGCAGAACACACCAGCCGATTGCCTGTTTTTCTTTTATTTACACCTAGCTAAAGGTGCTAAAATCTCCCTCTCTTTCCATTTTTTATTTTGTAGATGGAGTATCTATCTTCTTTGAATCATGAAGATACCAGATTAGCTGTTGCATGTGAAAGAGAGTTCTTGTCTGTTCTTGATGGTAACTGCCGAACTCCAATTGCGGCATATGCTTATCGTGATAGTGATGGGAATTGTTCATTCCGTGGGCTATTGGCTTCACCAGATGGATCTATAGGTATCATTTTCTTCAATTCAGAGCATGTGATATGAACTAGCTGAACTTCTTCAGAGAATAATTTTTTCGTCTATGTGTGATTTCGCTTACAGTATATGAGACATCAAGAAGTGGAACATATTCCTTCGATGACATGGTTGCGATAGGCCAAGATGCTGGCCACGAACTGAAAGCAAAGGCTGGACCTGGTTTCTTTGATGGCTTGCAATAAAAATCCACCACGCCCAGATAGTGTTGATTATATTTTTTTTTTATCCTTTTTCTCATAGTTATGATAGAAGTTGTACCACATGGAGCTGTATCATCCAAATTTGTATTTGTATCTCTGTTTTTTTTAGCGCTGCGGGTTAGAACTTAGAACACGGTTCAGCGGTTTGTTATCCTTCGATTTTCATCGGATTCTGGAAGAGGCTTCTGCTCGCAGTCATGTTGTAACATTGTAATCTGATGTAATTTTGCAGATATTTTCCTGTTTCAAGAAATAATCAGTTCTAAATTCTGTTTGCCAAGGTTGTGTATTTTCTTCATTATAATTGTTTTTGAAGAAGTGCCACCTTTGTTCTACTGAACACTTATCATATTGACCTTGGAAAAAAAATACAAAAATAGTCCGTGAAATCATCTATTTTTGTTGCAACAACTATACATGACAGTCTATCTTGTTCTTTGATCAAAGCATCCTTAAAAACTCAAGTGAAACCAAATTTTGTCATTTCGTTTTGCAATGCATGGGCTGGTTTTAGATTTTGAGATTCTATGACGTGATAAATCAATTTTGTGTCAACTTTCTGAGTTTGACGCCAACATGAACACCTTGGCAGTTACGGATATGAGACACATGTCAACCTTCCACTGAAACAAAATCCAACTTCTACAGTACCTGAGGCGCTGAGGATGAACTAATTAGTTTAGCCTTAATATAGGGTAGTATGAGAAATTCCCATATCATAATAAGACAATGTAATCTTTACACATTTGATAGTTCAGAAGTTCATACTGGAACCCAATCACAACATTAGAACAGCACATTTGATGAAGGATTTCCTCTTCAAGAAGAGAACAGGGGGACAATCGTTCTCCACCAGGGCATCTGAGGCAGAGTGCCTGGCCCTCACAGGATGACAGACAGTCACCGTTACTTAATAACTGAAGTTACGATACCAACATGTCCAGGTTCACTGGAGTAGTAGATTTCTTGTTACATTGGTTGGTGGGATGATTCACCTGCTGGAACTAAATTACAGGTTCACTATGCAATGGACTTCGGTCAGCTGTTCCGATTCTGCATGGCGGACATGTTTGCCATGTCTTCAGCCATCACTGGCTTGTGCATCTGCACCAAAAGAAGCTTTAGTTAGGAAAAGGCTAGTAGAATTCCAAAGATCTTTCAGTGGATACATACTAGTACATGTTACCGTGCCTAACCAAATGAAAGGAGGATCAATAAAAACAAACAGACATCTTGCTGATCATGCTCAGCACAAGTAGGTCCAAGAATACAAATAATGATGCTATTTTGCAAAGCAGTGTCCATTGAACAGTTCCGAAGAATGGACTGAATCAACAAGCAGAACTTGAAATGTGGAACTACTAAGAGCATCTCCAGTCGCGTCCCCCAAACGATGTCCGGGCAAAGCGCCGGATTAGTCGTTTGGGGGACGTCCGGACAAAATTTTCGTTTGGAGAAGGTCCCTTTTCTAGCCACGTCCCTCAAACGCGACCTCCAAACAAAAAGTAAGTGTAAAAGTCGTGTCCGGCGTTCCCGGTAGAGACTCTATACACAGGGGATGGGCTAGGGACGCCGGACAACATTTGGAGCACGTCCGGACCGAAGCGGCCTTTGGGGAACGCGACTGGGACGTTTTTTTGGCCGGCGTCCCCCAAATCCCTTTGGGGGACGCTTTGGGGGACGCGACTGGAGATGCTCTAACATAAGCAACTCAGCAATCAAAGGGTACAAGTTAATTCACTGTATGGCAGTCAATCATCTTATACCCCAACAACAATTTTGTATCATGTACCTTAATATGACTAACATGGTCAAAACTCATCTGCCAAATATTTGATATAATGGAAGGTAAACAGTTCGGAAGCATAACAACTCATCTACTTAAAATAGAAAACTATCAGGGGGCAAAAAAGTACTCACCGCATTCGCAATGGTTAACCAGTGAAAGCACCTTGGGAGAGGATCCTCTGCTGATGGCATGGTATCATGATTCCAGTAAGTTATGTTCTGGAATTCTGCACGGGATACAAAACTGCTAACATCCCCATCCATGCCCTGGGTATCCTTTTCTCCATTCTTCTTCTCCAATACATAACCTACAGGCAAGTGTCAGACTAAGACAGATATTGTACTGAAATCATGGATTCACCAACATCATATGATACCATAAAAACAGTACAGATACACGATGTTATAGTTGCACACCTAGTATCCCTAGAGCATTTTGCATTCTGCCAGGAATAATACACCTAAGATTTCCATACGGGCTTGATATAAAATAACAAAGGAGTAGAAGACCATGTCAGAATTCAATGAACATTTCTGTAGTAAACCAAAGCAAACTTCAGGTTTCTTGCGAAGGTTTTCGTTACAAGCAAATACCCGTTGAAAGAATTACACCTATCTAATTAGGTATCCTTCAACAAGTTATAACACACGCAGATCAAAAATCAGCTACAGTATAATAATTCATATCTCAAGAGAAAGCTTAACTTCAAGCAGTAGCACACACATAATACCTCGAATCAACTGGTAAATAGGACAGCACAATTTCAACAAGGGAGATATCATGTGCAATTCTTCCGTTATTCAACGTATACTGTTACAAATCGAACAAAAATTTATGTCTCCCACCCAGATTCCAGAGTTTAGCGTCAAAAATCTTATGACAAAGGGGCATTTGATCAATTCATCCTGGCTATCCCTCAACAGCAGACAAATTTATATATTAGGAACCCCGTCCAATGGAGCACCCTTTTTGGTAATAGAGGGCCACATCGAGCGAAAACTCGATTACTTTTCACCTTGAACTACAGCTAATAAGATCGTGGCCGTCTGCCCGGAAGAAGAGCTCGTGGAGAACTCAAAAAGTTGGAAGAAGACCCTCTAAGGGTATACTATTTATTCGGAGAGGCCCGCCTTTCGAATATCTCAATAAAGACCTCCCTAAGATCTGGGAACCCAGAGGGGCTCTTGAGATCATTTCATAAATGAATGGCTTTTCCTCTGCTAAGGGAAAATGGATCCAAAGTGCATAAAGGTGGATCTTGGCTTATTGGTGGTCGGATTTTCATACGGAAGAAATGGGGAAGAGGATTGGATATCCGTAAAGATCTTTTGCGACTCCCTTGGCCTAGGCTCCACCTTTGGTCATCCAATATTATAGGAAGATTTCCTATTAAACCACTTTATATGAACAGGCGGACTTATACTAAATCAACTCGTGTTTGCCTGGTCTGTATTGAAGTTAATAGAGCAAAGAAGTCACCTTTCAAGGTTCAGATCTACGTGGGAAATGGAAGCCTTGGGGAAGAATGTGTCGAATGCGAATGGAACTTTCCAACCTTTGATAAAAGGTCCTATCATTTTTATCGGAGTTTTTCATTTTCCCATTGGCCTAGAATTGTCTTTCATTTTCCCCCCTTCTTTTGATTTTTGTATCATTACTACTCCCTCCGTCTATAAATAGATGTCTGAGTTTTGTCTAAATCTGGATGTATCTAGACATAGCATCTAGATACATCCAGATTTAGACAAATCTGAGACATCTATTTATAGATAGAGGTAGTACTTTCGTTTAATGATACAAAAATCAATAGTAAAAGGCAAAAAGTAAAGGCAATTCTAGGCCAACAGGAAGATGAAAAAAGATTTTCCAGAACAAGAAGATGGTATCTTTTATCAAGGTCGGAAAGTTACATTCGTATTCGACACATTCTTCCTCAAGGCTTCCATTTTCGACATCGATCCAAACCTTCAAATGCAGCTTCTTTGCTCTATTAACTTCAATACAAACCCCGACAAACACGAGAAACGATTCGGTATAGGTCTGCTTCTCCATATAAAGTGGCTTAACTATAATACTAGCAAATCTTCCTATAATATTGGATGACAAAAGGTGAAGCCCGAGCTAAGGAAACCTTACCCTCATAAATACTCTCGAAAAGGTCTTTATGGACATCCAATCTTTTTCCCATTTTTTCAGGATGAAAACCTGACTACCAATAAGCCAAGGTCCTCCATTGAGCAATTCAGAGCTATTGTTCCCATACAAGAATTGAAAGAGAAAAAAAAGTCATTTATTTATGAAATGATTTGGAGAGTCCCCATGGTTTCCAAGATCTTATGGATTATTGAGTTATTCAAAAGGCTGGCCTATCCGAAAAATAGTATACCCTTAGAGGTGTTCTAACAACTTTTTTCGTAGTGCACCAGCTCTTCTTCTAAGCAGATGGCCCCGATCTTATCAGCCCTAGTTTATGGTGAAAACCAGTAGGAGTTTTCCATCAATGACTCCCATAGCTCCATTACCAGAAAGGGTGCTCCACTGGACTAGAAATATAGGGATAGAAGGTTCAAAAAATAATAATATAGGGATAGGCAAGAGGGAGATTCCATAGCATCTAATAATTATCCTACTGCCCAAAATCCCCATTGCTAATATAATCAAACAATATAGGAGCATCTATCTCATTCATGTAATTTTAAGATAATTTAAAAATCTTGACTAGGGAGGCTTATATATTAGTTTAGCTAAGACCACGTTAGTTCCTGGTAGGTATGCACTTCAGATGGAGTTGTATTCCATGAAATATTTGATGACCTGAAATGCTTCAAAAAGACTGGGATTGTCCTTAAACTTGATTTTGAAAAAGCTGATGACAAACCCCAGTGGGTTTTTTAGTGGAAGTATTCAATAGGAAAGGTTTCTCTTGGATCAAACAGGTTCTGCAAACTGGGGAGGGTTGGCATCAATTTAAATGAGGAGAATGGGGGAGACTTTATTAACTACAAGTCTACAAAGTATTAAGGCAAGGAGACCCACTTTCTCCTCTCCTCTTTAACTCGGTAATTGATGCTTGGGGTGAGATGTTGAACTCTGCCAAAGCTGCAGGTCACATCAGGGGTTTGGCCTAGAATCTCACCAAATGGGAGGTCAGTCATCTGCCGTATGCAGATGGCAGAGAATGACGAGGATAGCATTTTAACAATTAAGCTTCTTCTTTACTATAATGAAGCTATGTCAGGTTTAAAATAAACTACAAAAGGTGGAGTTTTTGTTATGGTATTAATGTTGATGAGCAAACTAGGACTGCCAATCTTTTTAATTCTGAGGCTAGAGTTTCTTTTGAAGTACCTAGGTCTTTCGGTGGGCCTTGATAAGACATTAGTAAAGGATCTTATTTTGTGGCTCAGAAACTGGATAAAAATTAGATGATGGTTTCAACTCACATGTTTCTTCATGTGGAAAAAAAGTGTTGATCAATTCATGTTTACACCTAACTAAGTATGCTACAGGTTCCTATCTTTTCTCTAAAATATCACACGATAAGATGGATATGTCTAGAGCTTGTTTCTTTTGGGAAGGGGTAGGGGGGAAAGAAGTATCATATGGTGAAGTGGGATGCTTTGAGCAGGCCTAAGGAGTTTGGTTGTTTGGGTTTCACTGATACCTTAACTAGGAACATTTGCTTATTGAGTAAATAGATCTATAAGCTGGAAAATGCAGCCCAAAATCTAAGTTTTCAAATTCTTAGAAGCAAGTATATGGGGGATGTTGGCTTCTATCAATCTGATGGTGCTATAGAGTCACAATTTTGAAAAAGCCTCCATAAGGTAAAACACTGGTTCAAGATGGGGTCTGCTTATAGTGTTGGTAATGGCAAACATATCATGTTCTGGAATGATGCGTGGGCATGTTAGTGTCCTAGTTTCCAGCAATCTTTGCCTGCTGTGAACAACCAATGATGTGTTCAATTATATCGCAATATCGAATACTTTTCATCCACTTTGCAGAGCTTCTTCGCAGATGCCGCAGTGGAAGCCGTTGGTCGGGCCTATGCGTCTGCTGGAGATCGAGGAGGCACTGATGAAGATCGACAGCAAGCTGAAGGATCCGAATCCGGGGACGCGGCGCGATGGAAGCGGTGTTGGCTGAATCAGGTTGGATATTTTGTTTTAGTTCCTGTAATGATGGGGGGTGATCGTGTGAGCTGTGTCCTCACCTGAGCTGGCCGTGTGCTTTCTGCATTTCCCATCTGTTCGCTCAGTCAGTTTCAGTTTTAGTTTTTTGATGCAAAGACTATGGAAATCATAAACCGGTCTACGGACCTTTTCTCTCTCAAAGAAATCGAAGATAACGTCACTGTATCCACCGAACAGTGACAGGTTTAGATGTCATGACACCATCACATATCGCCGGAGCTCACCTCGGTAGCCATCGGGGAGCGCGACGGTGGCGCCCTGCAGCTTCCTCCCGCGGAAGAAGGCCTCCTCCACCCTGATCCCATCCACCTCCACGCCTGCACGCACACACCAGTTCACCAACCAAACGAGACAGACAGACAGAGAGGGGGGTGGGACGAGCGCACGGACCTGTGTCCCTCGGCTTGAAGTAGTCGGAGACGGCAGCGGCGCTGTTGTGCCTGATCCCGCAGGGCAGGAGGTGTACCCGGCCAAGGTCGGCCGCCGCCGGGGATAGGTCGACGCCGGCGGCGGGAGGGGTGGCTTGCTCCATGGTTTGGTTTGTTTGGGGTTGGGGATTTCAGTTTCAGCTCAGCCGCCAAAGGGGGCCTTCAGCAAATCCGGTAGAGCCGCACGGTTATCGGGCTCGGCCCATGTTTATCAATAAAAACATTATTTTATTTGTTTCCAGAAAAACTCATTGAAAGTAAAAAAGAAATGTCCATGCATATAAAATAAATGCTTCAATATATGAAAATAAATGTCCATACACATAAAATGAATTGTCGTGTATGTAAGAAGAAAATGTTCATACATATAAAAATAAATTTTCGTTTATACAAAAAAGGTTTGTGTACAAGAAAACAAATGTTCATACATATAAACATGTTCTTATTTTAAAAAAGTTCTTGAATAGGTGGAAATATAAGAAATAATAACACATTTAAAGAGAGAGAGAGAGAAGAAACCAAAAGATAAAAAATGGAATGCTATGTTTCTATTTATTTCATATAAGTCATCTCGATAATGGAAGAAAAAAATGTGTGCTTCGCAAACAATGAATATCTCATGTATGTCAAAATAAATTGATATGCGCCCTAAACAATATTCATGCATACCAGAATAATTCCTTGATATAAAAGAATGTTCACATGTACCAAAATATTTGTATATATAGATAGAAAATAAACATAAGTATATCAAAGAGTCAAATCACCGAAGTAAGTGTCCATGTATCCTTTTGGTATTTTTTGTACCGATGTTGATAATTATTAATAGATTGATGGTCTTTCTCGCAAAAAAAGGAACCCAACAGATTAAGGTAGAAGAATTCAAAAACCTTAGCGTTGGAGGGAATCTAGCATCTTTTATATTTTTTTTTGGTAGTTACCTATTACATCTATAAAGTTATGTTGGCGACAAAATGGAACAACTCCTCTCCAAGTCTTGATAATTGAAAACTGGGGGAAGAAATGTACGAAGTGAATGCTTGTGTCTTGAGTGATGAACTTTTAGAAGCTTTCCTACATGTACAACATTTATTAAAGCTATTGACCATACTTAAATTCAGATTAAATTACATTGCAGGAACAATAATCTCTTCATTTTAATGAATAAGACGTTCTTGTTTTACGTGTCTTTTCTTTGATTAAAATTATTCTAAATATATAAAAATTCTTGGTAGGAAATTAGCATTATTAGAAAGTATTTTTCACAATCCAATGGTACCAAGTATATAAAAATAATGATTTTGTAACTCAATATTTCAGGCAAAGTTTGTACCTTATTCATCGAAATGGGGGAGGTAATAACTCACAATTTAAGCATTCTTTTAATGTGAGACTGCGCAACCTCGTTCTCTATCATAAAGTTTGTGTTGCAGGCATGTGTACAACTAAAAAACTTGAAATGCATCACAAATACCATGAATCAAATCAGTAGAATAAACTGAACAAGATTTATTATGCACCCCGCCATTTTTTCGTTCAAGAAATGTATTGTCGAGGGTAGGTTCTGAACATTTAAGGCACACCATACCGTAGAATCCACTCACGCCTCCTCCTTATGGACCCTGATCTTTTTCCTCCGTTGCATCACGATGACAACCCATTCATCCAACTCTGAAACTAGTCACCACAGTGTAAAACAATCAAATGAATGTTGTTTTTTTCCAAAGTAAACTGATTCATGCATAAGATACTCTAACATGTTTGCATCTTGGCCTCAACCTTCTGTATCTGTTGTCCTGAAATGCAGCATAAATGGTCAATGCATATACTGGTCCCTGCAGAACAGTACATAGCACATACGCTTGCCATCCGTGAGACATGATGATCATACCTTGTTACGGCCGAATGCAGTTTATTCTCTCTCACGATCAAAATCATCAAGGAACCTGAGGTGCGTCCAAAGATTTTCCTCCACCTTTAACTTCATCTCTGGAAGTACAAAAGAAAATTTATTTGCTCGGTCACTCATTTCATCGAACATAGAGAACAAATAAAAAACTGCATAACCTGAGAACACAACATCATACAGCAGATGCCTGGTCGCCGGACTTCATGCAGAATCATTGCCGGCCGCGTCCAGGCACCACACCGAGAGCGGAAGGAGGCGCTCCACACAGGCCGCCTGCGGCTTGGCTCCAAGCATTAGCTTTGGTCCGCTCGATCTCGACCTCCGCGTTGTCAGGATCTGAATCTAATTTTGGTGTGGCTTTGTAGGGTTCAAAAGGAAAGAGAGTAGAGCAGAAACGCATTCACAACCGCTACAACATATGTGGAGCTGGCTGATGAGAGTTACGGTGGCGCTAAAGCGCGGTAAAGAATAGATCAACGAGATGTCCACCGCCACCGGTGAAACAAAATAAAAGACAGTGGAGATCGATCCAAAACTAAATGAACAGCAGAGTGGAGCGCTCAACTACAAAAAAAAATTCCATCCTGATGTCTGATGGGACGTATATGTCTCTGTTCTAAGCACGCCGAAGCCAGAGACGCGTCATTAAACTACTCCACACACTTTCTCTTCAAATTAACACAATCATATTTCAAATCAAAATAAATTGTATATAAAAAAGATGCGTGTCGATGATATGAATTAATTTCGACAATCGATATCGAGTTTCGTCGGTCGCAAATCGTCAATTTCATGTATAAAGTTTTGAGTGAATTTTGCCAAATTCGTCGCACACGCTCAACCGTTTTAAATTTTATTTAAGGAGTAGATTCACCTCACCATTCCGCATGAATTTCATGTTGATAGGTGTCGTTTCCTAATCGACGGTACTCCGGAGGAGGGATCGTCAGAAGGGGGAAGAAGTAGCGGCCATTGGGACGGTAATACGCAGTTTACCTAGCTTCGGAACACATTGCTTGTCTGGAATTATCTGGGCGCTTTCGTGTTATTACAATAAGTTGCGGTTGTGCCTCAGGGCTCCCGGGATCCGGCTTATAAAGGAGTCAGGATTTAGGGTTTCTACGGAGAGTCCTAGCCGGAATACAAATTTGCCTAACCACGGAAGATTACATTGCCATGCACGTCAAGGATCCGCCTACTATCTAAAATGTCGTACTGGATCCAGCTACCTTGATGCGCCTTGCCGGATCCGACTCCTGGCACAGGTTAGGCTAGATCCGACTCCTTGTTTCTGGGCTGGACTTCCTCCATTTTGATCAACAACAACTGGGCCGCCCGATGGGTCGTATGCCACCATCACCGCCACCTGGGCTTGCCGGACTAGGCACTGTTATGATACACTCATGAAGTATACGCACAACAATAGGTTTTTGTTTCGGTGTACATACACAAATAGATAAATGATTCGCTAGTATACTGTAATGTGTATGTATGTGTGAGTATAGTTTGGAATACTTTTGCTCCACTTCTCGCTTGTCATCTTCATGGATGGCGACGTGGTGATGATATGTGAGAAGTAAGAGGTTAATCCATGGGGGTGGCGCACTACTAGGAAAAGCACTATTGCCCGGCGCACCAAATTCATCTACTGCCGGCACACCAGAGCCCGCCGTTGGGAATGGACCGGTGGTAAAGGACTACAGCCGGCGCATTTGTATGTGTGCAAGCGTTAGCTCCGTTACTGCCGGCGCAGCGCGGCATGGTGATGTTCGTCTTCTTGGTCGGCGATGTGGTGATGCTTGTGACCGGCGTGATTGGCGGTGTCATGGCAGTATTCAACTTCGTGGTCGGCGACATGGTGATGCTTGTGACGGGCATGAACGTCGGTGTCATGGTGGTCTTCGTCTTCGTGGTCGGTGATACGTCTCCAACGTATCTATAATTTCTTATATTCCATGCTAGTTTTATGACAATACCTACACGTTTTATTCATACTTTATATCGTTTTGATGCGTTTTCCGGAACTAACCTATTAACAAGATGCCGAAGTGCCAGTTCCTGTTTTCTGCTGTTTTTGGTTTCAGAAATCCTACAAAGGAAATATTCTCGGAATTGGACGAAATCAACGCCCACGATCTTATTTTCCACGGAAGCTTCCAGAGAGCCAGAGAGGGACCAGAGGGGAGCCCTGGGGGCCCCACCCCACCTGGCGGCGCGGCCAAGGGGGCGCCCCTATGGTGTGGCTCCACCAGGACTCCTCCGAGGCTGCCCTTCCGCCTATATAAAGCCTCCGTCGCGAAAACCCTAAAACAATAAGCCACGGGACGAGAAAAGTTACGCAGCCGCCGCCATCGCGAAGCCAAGTTCGGGGGACAGAAGTCTCTGTTCCGGCACGCCGCCGGGACGGGGAAGTGCCCCCGGAAGGCATCTCCATCGACATCATCGCCATCTTCATCGCCGCTGCTGTCTCCTATGATGAGGAGGGAGTAGTTCTCCATCGAGGCTAAGGGCTCTACCGGTAGCTATGTGGTTAATCTCTCTCTCATGTACCTCAATACAATGATCTCATGAGCTGCCTTACATGATTGAGATCCATATGATGAGCTTTGTATCACTATTAATCTATGTGCTACTCTAGTGATGTTGTTAAAGTAGTCTATTCCTCCTTCATGATGTAAAGGTGACTGTGTGTGCATCATGTAGTACTTGGCGTAGGTTATGATTGTAATCTCTTGTAGATTATGGAGTTAACTATTACTATGATAGTATTGATGTGATCTATTCCCCTTTCATAGCTTAAAGGTGACAGTGTGTATGCTATGTTAGTACTCGGTCTAAACTGCAACGGTCTATTATGCTCTAGAGGTTACTTAAATATGAACTCCGAATGTTGTGGAGCTTGTTAACTCCGGATTGAGGGAGCTCTTGTAGCCCTACACAATGAATGGTGTTTGTTATCAAACAAGAGAGTGTATGTAGCACAAATGAGGAGAAGTTATTTATTTGTTATGTGATCAATGTTGAGAGTGTCCACTAGTGAAAATATGATCCCTAGGCCTTGTTTCCAAATACTGCAAACATCGCTTGTTTACTGTTTTACTGCATCTTTACTTCCTGCAATATTATCACCATCTATACCACCGGTGTTTTACTATCTCTTCGCCGAACTAGTGCACCTATACATCTGACAAGTGTATTAGGTGTGTTGGGGACACAAGAGACTTCTTGTATCGTAATTGCAGGGTTGCTTGAGAGGGATATCTCTGACCTCTACCTCCCTGAGTTCGATAAACCTTGGGTGATTCACTTAAGGGAAACTTGCTCGCTGTTCTACAAACCTCTGCTCTTGGAGGCCCAACACTGTCTACAAGAATAGAAGCACACGTAGACATCAAGCTATTTTCTGGCGCCGTTGCCGGGGAGGTAAGGTAAAAGGTATTCACATCCTCCGACTACTAAGCTATTTCCTAGCACTGTTGCCGGTGTGTGAGTGCTCGAAGATATTTCCTTTAGATCCTGCAATTATATCTTTTTATTTCTTGTTTTCACTAGTTAGGCTTAATGGAAAACAACAACAAAATGAGAGATCTTTATGAACTTTATCTTGAATTAGGACATGATGTGTTTGAAGAGAGAATTAAAAAACTCATGGAACTTTATATGCATGCTAATGAGAATGTTATTAGTATGAATACTTTGAACACCATTGTTGCTAATGCTATGGAAAATTCTAAGCTTGGGGAAGCTGGTTTTGATGAGCATGATATTTTTAGTCCCCCAAGTTTTGAGGAGAAAATTTTCTTTGATGATACTTTACCTCCTATTTATGATGATTATAATGATAATGGTATTTTGGTGCCACCTACTATGGAGGTTTAAGGTTATTATGATTATACCATGCCTGCAATTTATGATGATTACAATGATGGTTATGGTAGTTTTACTCCCACTATTACTAATAAAATTGATTATGCTTATGTGGAGAGTAATAATTTTATGCATGTAGCTCATGATAAGAATGCTTTATGTGATAGTTATATTGTTGAGTTTGTTCATGATGCTACTGAAAGTTATTATGAGAGAGGGAAACATGGCTATATGCATCTTAATAATATTAAGTTTCCCCTCTTTATGTTGAGAATATTGAAGTTGCGCTTGTATTGCCTTCCTATGCTTGTTGCATTATGCTTACATGACTTGTTTGTTTACAAGATTCCTTTTCATAGGAAGTGGGTTAGGTTTAAATGTGTATTGAATTTGCTTCTTGATGCTCTCTTTTGCTTCAACTCTTATTTCTTGCGAGTGCATCATTAAAATTACTGAGCCCATCTTAATGGCTATAAAGAAAGCACTTCTTGGGAGATAACCCATGTTTTTATTTTACTACTATTTTGTTGTGTCTTGGAAGTTGTTACTACTGTAGCAACCTCTCCTTATCTTTATTTTATTGCATTGTTGTGCCAAGTAAAGTCTTTGATAGTAAGGTTGATACTAGATTTGGATTATTGCGCAGAAACAGATTTCTTACTGTCACGAAATTGAGCAGCCCCGTCTGTAGGTAACTCAGAAACATCTGCCAATTTACGTGCGTGATCCTCAGATATGTACGCAACTTTCATTCAATTTGAGCTTTTTCATCTGAGCAAGTTAAGTGCCCCAGAAAAATTCGTCTTTACGGACTGTTCTGTTTTGACAGATTCTGCCTTTTATTTCGCATTGCCTCTTTTACTGTGTTGAATGGATTTCTTTGTTCCATTAACTTTCAGTAGCTTTTTGCAATGTCCAGAAGTGTTAAGAATTATTATGTCACCTCTGAACATGTGAATTTTTGATTATGCACTAACCCTCTAATGAGTTTGTTTCGAGTTTGGTGTGGAGGAAGTTTTCAAGGGTTAAGAGAGGAGGATGATATACTATGATCAAGAAGAGTGAAAAGTCTAAGCTTGGGGGTACCCCCGTGGTTCATCCCTGCATATTTCAAGAAGACTCAAGCATCTAAGCTTGGGGATGCCCAAGGCATCCCCTTCTTCATCGACAACTTATCAGGTCACCTCTAGTGAAACTATATTCTTATTCCGTCACATCTTATGTACTTTACTTGGAGCGTCTGTGTGCTTTTATTTTCGTTTTTTTATTTTCATTCTCTAAATAAATTCATGCTTGTGTGGGAGAGAGACACGCTCCGCTTTTTCATATGAACACTGGTGTTCTTAGTTCTATCTTTAATGTTCATGGCGAAGTTGAAACTGCTTCGTTAATTGCTATTTGGTTGGAAACAGAAAATGCTTCATGTGGTAATTGGTATATTGTCTTGAATAATTTGATACTTGGCAATTGTTTTGCTCAAATAGATCATGTTTAAGCTCTTGCATCATGTACTTTGCACCTATTAATGAAGAACTACCGTAGAGCTTGTTGAAATTTGGTTTGCATGATTGGTCTCTCTAAGGTCTAGATATTTTCTGGTGAAGTGTTTGAACAACAAGGAAGACAGTGTAGAGTCTTATAATGCTTGCAATATGTTCTTATGTAATTTTTGCTGTACCGGTTCATACTTGTGTTTGCTTCAAACAACCTTGCTAGCCAAAACCTTGTACTGAGAGGAATTACTTCTCGTGCATCCAAATCCTTGATCCAAAACCCATGCCATTTGTGTCCACCATACCTACCTACTATGTGGTATTTCTCTGCCATTCCAAAGTAAATTACTTGAATGCTACCTTTAAAATTCCATTCTTTATCTTTGCAATATATAGCTCATGGGAAAATAGCCTTAAAAACTATTGTGGTATTGAATATGTTGCTATGTATCTTATTTCTTATAAGTTGCTTGTTGAGCGGTAACCATGTTTCTGGGGACGCCATCAACTATTACACCTTTCTTGAATATCATGTGAGTTGCTATGCATGTTCGTCTTGTCTTAAGTAAGGGCGATTTATCATGATCAAATGGTTTGAGTATGCATATTGTTAGAGAAGAACATTGGGCCGCTAAGTGGAAGTTTCAGTTTGGACACTAATCCTCAATCTCTTATGAGAATATTATCTGTTGTTGAATGCTTAAGCATTAAAGAGGAGTCCATTATCTGTTTTCTATGTTGTCCCGGTATGGATGTCCTTAGTTGAGATCTATCAAAAACGAGAAATCAAATGCGATCTATCTCCTTGGACCTTTGTACAGGCGGCATAGAGGTACCTGATGCGCGTGGTTGACGTATTGTCTTTTCGTTCGACACGCGTCCGTTGGGAACCCCAAGAGGAAGGTGTGATGCGCACAGCGGCAAGTTTCCCTCAGTAAGAAACCAAGGTTTAATCGGACCAGTAGGAGTCAAGAAGCACGTTGAAGGTTGATGGCGGCGAGATGTAGTGCGGCGCAACACCGGGGATTCCGGCGCCAACGTGGAACCCGCACAACACAACCAAAGTACTTTGCCCCAACTAAACGAAGTGAGGTTGTCAATCTCACCGGCTTGTCGTAACAAAGGATTAACCGTATTGTGTGGAAGATGATTGTTTGCGGAGAAAACAAGTAAAACAAGTATTGGCAGTAGATTTGTATTTCGAGTAAAGAGAATTGGACCGGGGTCCACAGTTCACTAGAGGTGTCTCTCCCATAAGACGAACAAGCATGTTGGGTGAACAAATTATAGTTGGGCAATTGACAAATAAAGAGAGCATGACAATGCACATACATATCATGATGAGTATAGTGAGATTTAATTGGGCATTACGACAAAGTACATAGACCGCCATCCAACTGCATCTATGCCTAAAAAGTCCACCTTCAGGTTATCATCCGAACCCCTCCAGTATTAAGTTGCAAGCAACGGACAATTGCATTAAGTATGGTGCGTAATGTAATCAACAACTACATCCTTAGACATAGCATCAATGTTTTATCCCTAGTGGCAACAACGACAACACAACCTTAGAACTTTCATCCATCGTCCCAGGTGTCAATGCAGGCATGAACCCACTATCGAGCATAAGTACTCCCTCTTGGAGTTACAAGCATCTATTTGGCCAGAGCATCTACTAGTAACGGAGAGCATGTAAGATCATAAACAACACATAAGCATAACTTTGATAATCAACATAACAAGTATTCTCTATTCATCGGATTCCAACAAACGCAACATATAGAATTACAGATAGATGATCTTGATCATGTTAGGCAGCTCACAAAATCCGACAATGATAGCACAATGGGGAGAAGACAACCATCTAGCTACTGCTATGGACCCATAATCCAGGGGTAGACTACTCACACATCACACCGGAGGCGACCATGGCGGCGTAGAGTCCTCCGGGGGATGATTCCCCTCTCCGGCAGGTGCCGGAGGCGATCTCTCGGATCCCCGAGATGGGATCGGCGGCGACGGCGTCTCCGGAAGGTTTTCCGTATCGTGGCTCTCGGTACCGGGGGTTTCATCACGGAGGCTTTAAGTAGGCGGAAGGGCAAGTCAAGAGGCGGCACGGGGGCCCACACCATAGGCCGGCGCGGCCGGGGGTGGGGCCGCGCCGCCCTAGGGTTTGGCCACCCCGTGGCCCCTCTTCGTCTCGTCTTCGGACTTCCGGAAGCTTCGTGGAAAAATAGGCCCCCGGGCTTTGATTTCGTCCAATTCCGAGAATATTTCCTTACTAGGATTTCGAAACCAAAAACAGACAGAAAACAAAGAATCGGCACTTCGGCATCTTGTTAATAGGTTAGTTCCGTAAAATGCACGAATATGACATAAAGTGTGCATAAAACATGTAGATAACATCAATAATGTGACATGGAACATAAGAAATTATCGATACGT
>NC_061509.1:54505859-54546531 GCF_022539505.1 Lolium rigidum
AGGAAGCTAGAGGATGGTTGGGAGCCCATCATTAAGATGAAGGTCAATGACTTTGATTGTAATGCTTTATGTGATCTTGGTGCAAGTATTTCGTTATGCCTAAGAAAATTTATGATATGCTTCACTTGCCACCATTGAAAAATTGTTATTTGGATGTTAATCTTGTTGATAATGCTATAAAGAAACCTTTGGGGAGAGTTGATAATGTTCGCATTACCGTTAACAATAACCTTGTCCCCGTTGATTTTGTTGTCTTGGATATTGAATGCAATGCATCTTGTCCCATTATATTGGGAAGACCTTTTCTTCGAACTGTTGGAGCTATCATTGATATGAAGGAAGGTAATATTAAATATCAATTTCCTCTCAATAAAGGTATGGAACACTTCCCTAGAAAGAGAATGAAGTTACCTTTTGATTCTATTATTAGAACAAATTATGATGTTGATACTTCGTCTCTTGATAATACTTGATATACACTTTCTGCGCCTAGCTGAAAGGCGTTAAAGAAAAGCGCTTATGGGAGACAACCCATGTTTTTACTACAGTACCCTTATTTTATATTTGAATCTTGGAAGTTGTTTACTACTGTAGCAACCTCTACTTATCTTAGTTTTGTGCATTGTTGTGCCAAGTAAAGTTGTTGATAGTAAGGTTCATACTAGATTTGGATTACTGCGCAGAAACAGATTTCTTTGCTGTCACGAATCTGGACCTGCCTCTCTGTAGGTAGCTCAGAAAAATATGCCAATTTACGTGCGTGATCCTCAGATATGTACGCAACTTTCATTCAATTTGGGAATTTTCATTTGAGCAAGTCTGGTGCCTCAATAAAATCCGTCTTTACGGACTGTTCTGTTTTGACAGATTCTGCTTTTTATTTCGCATTGCGTCTTTCGCTATGTTGGATGAATTTCTTTGTTCCATTAATGTCCAATAGCTTTGTGCAATGTCCAGAAGTGTTAAGAATGATTATGTCACCTCTGAACATGTGAATTTTTATTATGCACTAACCCTCTAATGAGTTGTTTTGAGTTTGGTGTGGAGGAAGTTTTCAAGGATCAAGAGAGGGAGATGATACAATATGATCAAGGAGAGTGAAAGCTCTAAGCTTGGGGATGCCCCGGTGGTTCACCCCTGCATATTTTAAGAAGACTCAAGCGTCTAAGCTTGGGGATGCCCAAGGCATCCCCTTCTTCATCGACAACATTATCAGGTTCCTCCCCTGAAACTATATTTTTATTCCATCACATCTTATGTACTTTGCTTGGAGCGTCGGTTTATTTTTGTTTTTGTTTTTTTTTGAATAAAATGGATCCTAGCATTCATTGTGTGGGAGAGAGACACGCTCCTCTGTTGCATATGGACAAATATGTCCTTAGGCTTTACTCATAATATTCATGGCGAAGGTTGAATCTTCTTCGTTAAATTGTTATATGGTTGGAATCGGGAAATGCTACATGTAGTAATTCTAAAATGTCTTGAATAATTTGATACTTGGCAATTGTTGTGCTCATGTTTAAGCTCTTGCATCATATACTTTGCACCTATTAATGAAGAAATACATAGAGCTTGCTAAAATTTGGCTTTCATATTTGGTCTCTCTAAAGTCTAGATAATTTCTAGTATTGAGTTTTGAACAACAAGGAAGACGGTGTAGAGTCTTATAATGTTTACAATATGTCTTTTATGTAAGTTTTGCTGCACCGGTTCATCCTTGTGTTTGTTTCAAATAACCTTGCTAGCCTAAACCTTGTATCGAGAGGGAATACTTCTCATGCATCCAAAATCCTTGAGCCAACCACTATGCCATTTGTGTCCACCATACCTACCTACTACATGGTATTTCTCCGCCATTCCAAAGTAAATTGCTTGAGTGCTACCTTTAAAATTTCCATTCTTTACCTTTGCAATATATAGCTCATGTGACAAATAGCTTAAAAACTATTGTGGTATTGAATATGTACTTATGCACTTTATCTCTTATTAAGTTGTTTGTTGTGCGATAACCATGTTCTTGGGGACGCCATCAACTACTCTTTGTTGAATATCATGTGAGTTGCTATGCATGTCCGTCTTGTCCGAAGTAAGGGAGATTTACCACTCATTTAATGGTTAGAGCATGCATAATGTTAGAGAAGAACATTGGGCCGCTAACTAAAGCCATGAATCATGGTGGACGTTTCGAGTTTTGGACATACATCCTCAATCTCATATGAGAACATTAATTGTTGCTACATGCTTATGCATTAAAGAGGAGTCCATTATCTGTTGTCTATGTTGTCCCGGTATGGATGTCTAAGTTGAGAATAATCAAAAGCGAGAAATCCAAATGCGAGCTTTCTCCTTAGACCTTTGTACAGGCGGCATAGAGGTACCCCTTTGTGACACTTGGTTAAAACGTGTGTATTGCGATGATAATCCCGGTAATCCAAGCTAATTAGGACAAGGTGCGGGCACTATTAGTATACTATGCATGAGGCTTGCAACTTGTAAGATATAATTTACATGATACATATGCTTTATTACTACCGTTGACAAAATTGTTTCTTGTCTTCAAAACCAAAGCTGTAGCACAAATATAGCAATCAATGCTTCCCTCTGCGAAGGGCCTTTCTTTTACTTTTATGTTGAGTCAGTTCACCTATTTCTCTCCACCTCAATAAGCAAACACTTGTGTGAACTGTGCATTGATTCCTACATACTTGCATATTGCACTTGTTATATTACTTTACATTGACAATATCCATGAGATATACATGTTATAAGTTGAAAGCAACCGCTGAAACTTAATCTTCCTTTGTGTTGCTTCAATACCATTACTTTGATTTATTGCTTTATGAGTTAACTCTTATGCAAGACTTATTCATGCTTGTCTTGAAGTACTATTCATGAAAAGTCTTTGCTTTATGATTCATTTGTTTACTCATGTCATTACCATTGTTTTGATCGCTGCATTCATTACATATGCTTACAATAGTATGATCAAGGTTATGATGGCATGTCACTCCGGAAATTATCTTTGTTATCGTTTATCCGCTCGGGACGAGCGAGAACTAAGCTTGGGGATGCTGATACGTCTCCGACGTATCGATAATTTCTTATGTTCCATGCCACACTATTGATGATATCTACTTGTTTTATGCATACTTTATGTCATATTTATGCATTTTCCGACACTAACCTATTAACGAGATGCCGAAGAGCCAGTTGTTGTTTTCTGCTGTTTTTGGTTTCAGAAATCCTAGTAAGGAAATATTCTCGGAATTGGACGAAATCAACGCCCAGGGGCCTATTTTGCCACGAAGCTTCCAGAAGACCGAAGAGAAGACGAAGTGGTGCCACGGGGCGCCGCCACACTAGGGCGGCGCGTCCCAGGGGGGGCCCGCGCGGCCCTAGCGTGTGGGGCCCCCGTGACTCTCCCGACTCCGCCCTTCCGCCTACATATAGTCTTCGTCGCGAAACCCCCAGTACCGAGAGCCACGATACGGAAAACCTTCCAGAGACGACGCCGCCGCGCCAATCCCATCTCGGGGGATTCGGGAGATCGCCTCCCGGCACCTCGCCGGAGAGGGGAATCATCTCCGGAGGACTCTTCACCGCCATGGTCGCCTCCGGAGTGATGAGTGAGTAGTTCACCCCTGGACTATGGGTCCATAGCAGTAGCTAGATGGTCGTCTTCTCCTTATGTGCTTCATTGTCGGATCTTGTGAGCTGCCTAACATGATCAAGATCATCTATCTGTAATGCTATATGTTGTGTTTGTCGGGATCCGATGGATAGAGAATACTATGTTATGTTGATTATCAATCTATTACCTATGTGTTGTTTATGATCTTGCATACTCTCCGTTATTAGTAGAGGCTCTGGCCAAGTTTTTACTCTTAACTCCAAGAGGGAGTATTTATGCTCGATAGTGGGTTCATGCCTCCATTAAATCTGGGACGAGTGACGGAAAGTTCTAAGGTTGTGGATGTGTTGTTGCCACTAGGGATAAAACATTGATGCTATGTCCGAGGATGTAGTTATTGATTACATTACGCACCATACTTAATGCAATTGCCTCGTTGTTTACAACTTAATACTCGGAAGGGGTTCGGATGATAACCTCGAAGGTGGACTTTTTAGGCATAGATGCATGTCTGGATAGCGGTCTATGTACTTTGTCGTAATGCCCAATTAAATCTCACTATACTCATCATATCATGTATGTGCATGGTCATGCCCTCTCTAATTGTCAATTGCTCGACCGTAATTTGTTCACCCAACATGCTATTTATCTTATGGGAGAGACACCTCTAGTGAACTGTGGACCCCGGTCCATTCTTTTACATTAAATACAATCTACTCGCAATACTTGTTCTACTCGTTTTTACGCAAACAATCATCATCCACACTATACATCTAATCCTTTGTTACAGCAAGCCGGTGAGATTGACAACCTCACTTGTTTCGTTGGGGCAAAGTACTTTGGTTGTGTTGTGCAGGTTCCACGTTGGCGCCGGAATCCCTGGTGTTGCGCCGCACTACATCCCGCCGCCATCAACCTTCAACGTGCTTCTTGGCTCCTCCTGGTTCGATAAACCTTGGTTTATTTCTGAGGGAAAACTTGCTACTGTGTGCATCATACCTTCCTCTTGGGGTTCCCAACGAACGTGTGTATTACACGCCATCAGAGGTGCAGCAACATGTGGAGCATTAGCATTGCTAGTGGTGGTAATAGTCCAAACTTCAGCTATATTATCTTCTTTAGCATTTTCTTCTCTTTCCCACCTAGCATGCAATTCAGCCATCAATCTAATATTCTCATTAATTCTAACTTGGATGGCATTTGCTGTAGTAACAATTTTATTTTCAATATCCTTATTAGGCATAACTTTCAATTTTAAAAGATCAACATCAGCAACAAGACTATCGACTTTAGAAGCAAGTATATCAATTTTCCCAAGCTTTTCTTCAACAGATTTGTTAAAAGCAGTTTGTGTACTAATAAATTCTTTAAGCATAGCTTCAAGTCCAGGGGTGTGTTCCTATTATTGTTGTAAGAATTCCCATAAGAATTACCATAACCGTTACCATTATTATAACGATATGGCCTATAGTTATTACTAGAATTGTTCCGATAAGCATTGTTGTTGAAATTATTATTTTTAATGAAGTTTACATCAACATGTTCTTCTTGAGCAACCAATGAAGCTAACGGAACATTATTAGGATCAACATTAGTCCTATCATTCACAAGCATAGACATAATAGCATCAATCTTATCACTCAAGGAAGAGGTTTCTTCGACGGAATTTACCTTCTTACCTTGTGGAGCTCTTTCCGTGTGCCATTCGGAGTAATTAATCATCATATTATCAAGAAGCTTTGTTGCTTCACCAAGAGTGATGGACATAAAGGTACCTCCAGCAGCTGAATCCAATAGGTTCCGCGAAGAAAAGTTCAGTCCTACATAAAAGGTTTGGATGATCATCCAAGTAGTCAGTCCATGGGTAGGGCAATTCTTCACCAAAGATTTCATTCTCTCCCATGCTTGAGCAACATGTTCATTATCTAATTGCTTGAAATTCATTATGCTACTTCTCAAAGATATAATTTTAGCGGGAGGATAATATCTACCAATAAAAGCATCCTTACATTTAGTCCAAGAATCAATACTATTTCTAGGCGAGAGATAGCAACCAATCTTTAGCTCTTCCTCTTAAGGAGAAAGGAAACAATTTTAATTTTATGATGTCACCATCTACATCCTTATACTTTTGCATTTCACATAGTTCAACAAAATTATTAATATGGGCAGCGAGCATCATCGGAACTAACACCGAGAAAATTGCTCTCTCATAACAAGATTCAGGTAAAGCGAGGTTTAATTTCAAAGAATTCTCGCTGTAGTAGCGAGGTGGAGCAATAGGTGTGCATAAGAAATCATTATTATTTGTGCTAGTGAAGTCACACAACTTAGTATTTTCAGGAGTACCCATTTTAGCAGTAGTAAATAAAGCAAACTAGATAAAATAAATGCAAGTAACTAATTTTTTGTGTTTTTGATATGGAGAACAAGACAGTAAATAAAGTAAAACTAGCAACTAATTTTTTTGTGTTTTGATTTAGTGCAGCAAACAAGAAAGTAAATAAAATAAAGCAAGACAAAAACAAAGTAAAGAGATTGGATTGTGGAGACTCCCCTTGCAGCGTGTCTTGATCTCCCCGGCAACGGCGCCAGAAAATATGCTTGATTGCGTGTAATACACACGTTCGTTGGGAACCCCAAGAGGAAGGTGTGATGCGCACAGCAGTAAGTTTTCCCTCAGTAAGAAACCAAGGTTTATCGAACCAGTAGGAGTCAAGAAGCACGTTTAAGGTTGATGGCGGCGGGATGTAGTGCGGCGCAACACCAGGGATTCCGGCGCCAACGTGGAACCTGCACAACACAACCAAAGTACTTTGCCCCAACGAAACGGTGAGGTTGTCAATCTCACCGGCTTGCTTGTAAACAAAGGATTAGATGTATAGTGTGGATGATGATTGTTTGCGAGAAAACAGTAGAACAAGTATTGCGATGAGATTGTATTTCGGATGTAAAGAATAGGACCGGGGTCCACAGTTCACTAGAGGTGTCTCTCCCATAAGATAAATAGCATGTTGGGTGAACAAATTACGAGTTGGGCAATTGACAAATAGAGAGGGCATGACCATGCACATACATGATATGATAAGTATAGTGAGATTTAGTTGGGCATTACGACAAAGTACATAGACCGCTATCCGGCATGCATCTATGCCTAAAAAGTCCACCTTCGGGTTATCATCCGAACCCCTTCCGGTATTAAGTTGTAAACAACGAGACAATTGCATTAAGTATGGTGCGTAATGTAATCAATAACTACATCCTCGGACATAGCATCAATGTTTTATCCCTAGTGGCAACAGCACATCCACAACCTTAGAACTTTACGTCCTTTGTCCCAGATTTAATGGAGGCATGAACCCACTATCGAGCATAAATACTCCCTCTTGGAGTTAAGAGTCAAAACTTGGCCAGAGCCTCTACTAATAACGGAGAGCATGCAAGATCATAAACAACACATAGGTAATAGATTGATAATCAACATAACATAGTATTCTCTATCCATAGGATCCCGACAAACACAACATATAGCATTACAGATAGATGATCTTGATCATGTTAGGCAGCTCACAAGATCCGACAATGAAGCACATAAGGAGAAGACGACCATCTAGCTACTGCTATGGACCCATAGTCCAGGGGTGAACTACTCACTCATCACTCCGGAGGCGACCATGGCGGTGAAGAGTCCTCCGGGAGATGATTCCCCTCTCCGGCGGGGTGCGGGAGGCGATCTCCCGAATCCCCCGAGATGGGATTGGCGGCGGCGGTGTCTGCGGAAGGTTTTGCGTATCGTGGCTCTCGGTGCTTGGGGGTTTCGTGACGAAGACTTTAAGTAGGCGGAAGGGCAGGTCGGGGGGCCACACGAGGGCCCCACACAACAGGCCGGCGCGGCCAAGGCTTGGGCCGCGCCGCCCTAGTGTGGCGCCACCTCGTGGCCCCACTTCGTAAGTCCTCCGGTCTTCCGGAAGCTTCGTGAAAAAATAGGCCCACTGGGCGTTGATTTCGTCCAATTCCGAGAATATTTCCTTACTAGGATTTACGAAACCAAAAATAGCGAGAACACGACAAGCTGGCTCTTCGGCATCTCGTTAATAGGTTAGTGCCGGAAAATGCATAAATATGACATAAAGTATGCATACAACATGTAGATATCATCAATAATGTGGCATGGAACATAAGAAATTATCGATACGTCGGAGACGTATCAAGGCTAAGGGCTCTACCGGTAGCTATGTGGTTAATCTCTCTCTCATGTACCTCAATACAGTGATCTCATGAGCTGCCTTACATGATTGAGATCCATATGATGAGCTTTGTATCACTATTAATCTATGTGCTACTCTAGTGATGTTATTAAAGTAGTCTATTCCTCCTTCATGATGTAAAGGTGACGGTGTGTGCATCATGTAGTACTTGGCGTAGGTTATGATTGTAATCTCTTGTAGATTATGGAGTTAACTATTAGTATGATAGTATTGATGTGATCTATTCCCCCTTTCATAGCTTAAAGGTGACGAGTGTGTATGCTATGTTAGTACTCGGTCTAAATTGCAACGGTCTATTATGCTCTAGAGGTTACTTAAATATGAACTCCGAATGTTGTGGAGCTTGTTAACTCCGGCTTGAGGGAGCTCTTGTAGCCCTACACAATGAATGGTGTTTGTTATCAAACAAGAGCATGTACGTAGCACAAGTAAGGAGAAGTTATTTATTTGTTATGCGATCAATGTTTAGAGTGTCCACTAGTGAAAGTATGATCCCTAGGTCTTGTTTCCAAATACTGCAAACATCGCTTGTTTACTGTTTTACTGCATCTTTACTTCCTGCAATATTACCACCATCTATACCACCTGTGTTTTACTATCTCTGCGCCGAACTAGTGCACCTATACATCTGACAAGTGTATTAGGTGTGTTGGGGACACAAGAGACTTCTTGTATCGTAATTGCAGGGTTGCTTGAGAGGGATATCTCTGACCTCTACCTCCCTGAGTTCGATAAACCTTGGGTGATTCACTTAAGGGAAACTTGCTGCTGTTCTACAAACCTCTGCTCTTGGAGGCCCAACACTGTCTACAAGAATAGAAGCACACGTAGACATCAGTCGGCGACGTGGTGATGCTTCGTGGTCAGCGTGACCGGCTGTGTCACGGTGTTCTTCGTCTTTGTGGTCGATGACATGGTGATGCTTGTGACGGGCATGAACATTGGTGTCATGGTGGTGTTCATCTTCGTGGTCAGCGACGTAGTGGTGCTTGTGACCGACGTGACCGGTGGTGTCATGTTGGTCTTCGTCTTCGTGGTCGGCGACGTGGTGATGCTTGTGACCGCAACGTGGTGATGTTTGGAACCGGCGTGAACGGCGGTGCAATGGTGGTCGCTTGCTTTGTGGTCGGCGATGTGCCAATACTTGTGATGGGTGAGGTAAGGTCACCATGTTGCTATATAGGTGGGGCTAGGAAAAACATGCGAGGAACCAAACAATGGGGCCTCACTTCCCTACCTGGTGCAGAAATAGGCGGCCCAGGCAACCAAACAACATGCCGTTTCTAGCTCGTGGCTCGTATAAAACGTGTAGGGGCGTTCTTCTCACTGACGCGGTGTGGTTCTATTGCTGTCAACAGTTCGCCATCCATGAAGTGTTGACAGCAAATGATAAACTAACAGGGGCATGCATGATCATTCCAAAAGTGGATCACAAGTTCTACACTACTAGGGTGTCATCCTACCACCACAACAAAAGTGTGTGTTATCCTAAAATCGCAAGTTCACCATCACCTAAGGGGTTAGTATATACCACCCCATCATAGTTGCAGAAGGGGGCCATCAAATATTTTTCAACCCTAGCTACTGCCAAAATGTACATCATCAACATCATCATCAAGTTCGTCACCTCCATGCATGCATCCCCTAAACCACCCCCTCAAGGGCACCACTACACCTTGCAGTGGTACTTGGCAAGGTAGTTCCTTAGCCAGAGGACGCGGTGTGGCTCGATCATGCCCACAAAGCTGCAACCCTGGGCCTTGTGCTCGACGAGGTGGCTCAGGGCAGCCGTGAGATCATCCTCGGCGAAGCCAAGCATGTCCATGACCGCATTGTACATGTCAGGGTGCATGTCCGTGGGCTTTTTGTCCCTGATGACCTGTGTGACGTCCTTCACAGCAACAGTCATGTTGGTGAAGGCCACCAGCTCGTCGTCAGTGAAGGCGCCTTTCTTCCTCTTGCCGTCGGCAACCTTCTCAGGCACGTCGCCAACCTTCTCAAGTGGCCCATCGAGGTTGATCTTGTCGGACTCTTAGGTTTCAGCATCCTCACGTGAAGGATTTGCTGCAGCTGAGCCCAGGGGCTCACTGGGTCCCATGGCGTACTTGCCAGTGGTGAGGCCAAAAGAGAAGATGGTATGCATCTCGTCGTAGTTGGCAATGGGCACATTTAGGAACTCCACGTCCTTTGGGTGACAATGATGTTAGTTCTGCTCGTGGCTGATCAAAAGAGTTAGTGAGGTGGACTGAACGTGCTCACCGCGGCGTGCCCGCAGTAGTGCTCACCCTCAAGGATGATGGATTTAGTATCCTCGCACCACTCAGCCCCACTTAGATCGCGGAGCCTGGTAATGGTGATCCACCTCTGCCTCCACTTCCTCAGGTGGTTGTACACCTGAGTGGAGCACGCGGAGACACCACAGTGTTCAAACAGGTCCTTCGTCACAGCAGTCAGATGGACTTCCTTGAATCCTTTGTCAGTTCTGACTCCGGTCTTGATCAAGTTGCACATCTCCTCCAAGACGAAGCTGGACATGAATGGAAACCATTTCATGGTGCCAGTCCCTTTCTGCGTGGCCTTCAAGGCCATGTCCGCTTCCCTGCGGTTCTTGTTCTTCTTTGTGGTGGCCAACCTAGCCGCGACCTCTGCCGCTACCCGAGCCACCAGGTCAGCCACATGCCCATTGACGGACGGCAGAGGGGTGACCAACACCTTGGAGTTATAGACGGGCTGTGAATCGGGAACTTGCGAAGGGATCTGAGAGTCCCCAACACAGACAAGCGCTTGGATAAAGTCATCACAGAAGGAGTCCTGCACACATCGTAGTACATATAACGTGAATGTAATTGCAAGCAAAGACATGACTAAAGTGGACAACACAAACCATACCAACAATTATCCTAAATCAGACAAGCAGTTCATTGCAGCTGTGAATAGCACAAATCCTAGAAAGGTCATGGTAGGTGAGCAAATTCGGGACAAAGAAGCAACCAAAAATATCGAACCCTAGCAAGATCATGATAGCTCAGCATAATATGGACTAACCTCTGCTACAAGACCAAACCCTAGACAAGATCTGACAACTCCTAACCTAGATCTAAACATTACCGCGTTACCGGGATAAGGGATTCCTTACAGTCATCGCTGGAGGTGAAGATGTGCTGCACTAGGAAGTAGATGAAGCATCACAGATGTAGTCACCGCCGCCGCTGCCACCGTCACCGACCGGAGATGCGTGCGCCTCTTACCTGCTTGCCGACGGGAGGAGGAGCTCAAAATTTGGGGGGAGAGTGGGCCGATGCGAGCCAAGGGGCGCACAACCTACCAAACGTGCCCAAGGAGACGCGAGGGCGCCAGGGAGGAGGACCCGAGCTGGGGCAAAAATAGCCGCTTAGACGCGTGGTGCCGTGCGGGTGGAATAGGATGTATGGAGTCAACAAGATCAGAATCATCATCATCGGCCAGAGAGAAAAAAGGCAGCGAACAAACCGATCGATCCCATCTCGTTCTCCTCCCAATCCCAACCCCACTAACTTTTTTTTCGATAAAGGGAATATATTAATATCAGAAGATACCAATTACACCCAGCCTCTGCAACAACGCAACACTCTAATAGCAGTACAGATGCACAGATCCAAATTAGAGAAAAGGAAAACTAAGAAACAAAAGTCCCGCTACAGTATTCCAGGCCTAATAACCGTAATACATCCACCTCCAAGATAGCACCTGAAATACAGACTCTCCAAAAGCGACGCCTCGAAGAAGGGAACAGTGTTCCAGCATCATCGTCGCCCGACCAAAGATCTTAAGTTTTCACCCTGAAGATAGTTCCCGCTCTCAAAACAATGTCTCCAACAAGGTCATTGCCAGGCACATCAGTTAAGGTTAGACCTTGGGTTTTCACCCTGAAAGGTACTCCCTCCGTTCTTTTTTAATTGACTTGAATTTAGTACAAGTTTGTACTAAATTCGAGTCAATTAAAAAGGAACGGAGGGAGTAGAACTCTGAACTTCACTTGTGTTGTCGTCCCCACTATCATACCACTGTTCCGAAACTGGGTAAATCGCGTACCACCGTCCCGAGGACTCTCCGCCCAATGGCCCCTACTTCTTCTCCCCCCCATGAGGATCCCTCCTCTGGAGTACCGTCGAATAGGCAACGACACCACTATCATACCACTATTGTGAAGCCCGGAACACCAAGAAAGTCCCTCAACAACGCGGAGACTTGAACCTCCCTTAGCTAGTCCTCCTATCCGGCCTTCATGATATTCTCTTCTTCTGACTTTCACCATGAATCTAATGTCACTTGATGTCAACACAGAAAAGAGCTTCGTGTCGCTCCCTCCAGCTCCAGAACCAAACGATCGAATGTGTTGTGAATTTGTGAAAATTAGAATATATGCGAACGTGTAATGTATTGTGTTCACTATTTTCTTCCTCCGATCTTTTAGTTGCCTTGCGACGCACCCATGCTTCGAAAAATTTCTAAGCCCGTCTCTGAAATCACCATTATTGAGGACATGGCAGTTGGAATAAATATTGAATGTAACAGCTCATGTAACTGTTTTTATGTCTAAATCTTGTTGTAATTGAGTTAATGAGGCATTTGCTCCAGTGGACGCTGTAACTGGTATTTAAAATTAAATTGAATGGCTTCTTCTCAATAAAAATGTTCTAGTAAATGTTCTTCCTGACAAAACTCTTTTCATCTTTACTTCATGTGGTTTTCGTCATGTGCTTCAAGTGTTCAACGTTGCTGCTCATCGGTTAGCTAGAGAGTGTATTTCTTTAATTTGTGCTGTGTGGGGTGGTGTTCTCCGGATTGTATCCGAGAGGCTATGTGTAATGACATTATGATTATTGATTAATAATGTCACGCGTTTCCCTCAAAATAAAATAAAACTCTTTTCGTCTTTCTAAAATTCCATTGCGTGGAAAACCTTCCCTGAAAATAAAACTCTTTTCGTCTTTCTAAAATAGGGTTGAGTTTGTTGGGCACGCACGCACGCGGCACGCGTCTCCCCGCACCGCAAGCCTAGCTAGGCTCCGCAAATCCCAGAGCCGTCGCGAGCGAACCCTAGTAGCCGTACCATGTCGTCTCTGCTGCGCTCGCCAAGCATCCGCCGCGCTCTCTCGGCGGCCTCACCTGTGGGGCCACAGGGAGCTTCCTTCCTCCGTGCCCCATCAGCAGTAGCCGCCGCCATCGGAGGAGAGGGAGGAGCCACCATCCGCCGCGGTCTTGGGCTCCCCACTGTGCCGCGCCGCCACCTCAGCGCACCTCAGCAGAACCGCCACCTTACTGCTACTGCCGTCGATCAGGTGAAGGGACACACACCTACCTCTCCACTTCTTGCTGTAAATTGGCCTTCTTTCACTCACATTGATGCATAATTCGATCGATTGTCTCTTATTAACCGTGATAGGATGCTCAGAAATCGATCGGTTCTCTATCATTAGCCACATTGCGAAGCTCGGAAATTATATAAATTAGGACATGAATTCCACATTGCAATATAGAATCTTGCTGGATAAAATATTGGGGGTTATTCTTCTGAGGTCGCCTTTTCCCCATGACTCATGTCCGTGACGGTTTCAATTTGCAAGTACTCACATACCTGCACTGTGAAGCGCTGTTGTGGAATGAAATGTCAACAATTTGCTTCATCTTCTTACAAAGATCCTACATCATCAAAGTTTGAAACCTAGTTTTAGTATTATGCACCTGTAGTTACTTAAAAACTTAGACAAACATGGCATGAAATTGATGAACTTTTAGGGAGGACAAAGGGCTTAAGGTGGAGAATGCTTGTTGTTGTTGTTGCCGCATGCTCTATTCTTAGCTGTGATCCTGTCAATCCATAGACCTAATAAGAGGTTAAGAATGGATGCCGTAGGGATGTCAAATAGCATGTCACTGTTGTCTGTTGATACGATCAGATGAACAACGCGAAGGAGCAAATTCACATTTTTTTTCATGCCATGCTTTCTCCATATATGAGCCAATACACATGTAGAGCGTTGAATACCAATTCATTGGAGGCCACTGTATTAAAACGTCCTTTAAAAAGATTTTTATCGACACTGTTACTGCCAGCAGAAAGAAGGATGATTTCCATGCTTCATGGGATTAATCCTTTTATTTAAATGGAAGCATTGGCCCTTCTTGTTTTTCCGCCAATTCATTGGAGGTGAGCTTGAGACATAGAGGGAACCATATCAGTTGTGCTATGGATTCTTGACTATTCAGCTGCTTCTGGTGATATTTTCTCTTCCTAGTTCGTTTGTAGGTTTGATCTGCCAGAAAAATTAAATTATATTTTAAATGCTGTTGTATGTCACCTATTTAAGTACTAAGAGCACTCAAAGTATTAATTTCAATTATAAGTCTGTGGGCCCTGAGCTGCAAAAACATGTTATTCAGCCACTATAAGTCTGTGAGCCCTGCGGAAACTCTTAATATTGACTGTACATGCTTATCTTTTCTTATGATAACTAATTGGAAGCTAAACAAGTTTTATTGCCTGATGATCATGCTGCCATGAATACCACTTGGAACTTGAAAGTCTTACAGAGCATGGGTCAAAATCAAGCAGGGTGCAGGGCATGGGGCATATATGCAGTAAAGCTATTAATATATGATTTGGCAATAGTCTGGAACCACGTTGCTTCCATTGTAATGAGTCGTAAATGATTTTGTTAACAGGAGAGTACCATTTAGTTCTGTTAAACGAAATACCTTCAGTATGCACGGAGGATGTAGGGTGCGTTTGGTTGGTGCCCACCCTAGCCCTACCAAATATTTGGCAAGAGTTGACTTGCCATTTTTTTCGTCAACGAATCCTTGGCCCACATTGGGCCAACTATTTTGCAAGAATCTATGAGTGGGAGGGGTGGGCATCCATTGGCAGCCAAAATTTTGGCTACAAACCAAATAATGGCAAGAACTTGATGGGCAGCCAATTTTTTGGCGGAGCTACTATGGGAACCAAACCAAACACACCCGTAGATTGTAGTGATAATTTAGTGCCAGTACCATATACTGGTGTAGTAGCTTACATAACTTCTAAATTTCTCACTTCAATATTTTGCACATGCATAATCTTAATTATCTATAAAGGATAATCTGCTCAAAGTTACACGTATGATTAAGCATATAAGGTCCTGGTTACTAGCCCACCCTTCAGCATAGTTATCTTAGAACAATTAATGTTTCACTGTTGATCAAACTCTTACACTTGTACCTGTATAGTGTGATGCGCTGTATGAGGAGGTTCGAGCAACGAAGGTTTCGTCACTGGAAAAAGATCTCCTTCAGCGCATCATTGAAAGGTAGACATAACAATTTATCATTTTGTTATTTTTTGGGGGAAGAAATACTGATTCTGGTATCTTTGTAGCTCCTGGAATGCTTGCTGTGAGTTTGCCCAGAAGGATAAGTGGAGGACAAGGATGATTTGTGCTGCGACATTGGGTGGCTTCTTTGCTGGATCTTGGATGAGAACGAGGAAGATGGATAATGAGAGAGAGCTCAGGAATGAGGACCAACCAGGGAACGGAGCTGACGAGAACCTCCTGGAATAAACAGGATGTGAGAGCGTTCATGCTGTGGGACATGTAGCTTGTTTATTTAAGGAACTCGTCTGCCTTGCAGTTTGCATCCAACAGCTTCTAGCATAAATGTACTTGGTAACTTGATGGGTAAGTTGTTCTCGAAAGGCTAGGGTATGTTTTGGGTTGTGTGCCGATATCACCATCGAAATTGATCATAACCAAAATTTGACCTTTATTTGGATAGTTGCCAAAGAGATCGATATGGTAGGTGTGGTATTCTTAAATCAAACGCTGCTTAGTTATGTGGGCGAGGAATGTGGAATGGTCTGTATTTACTCTCTTTTGCTATTCTACTTTGACTGCCAGCATACATGCTTAAAAAAATGGATTCATATTACTTCTTCGCCTAGGAGTTTCAGGTTTTCAACCATGAGGTCCTGTTGGAAATGCTTGCATTTTTTTTATTTCTATATTCTTCCGGGAGGTTGAACTGTTTCAAAGTTCGAACATGCCATTAGCAGTTCCCGTACCATGCCACCTGATGAAGTCCTCGAATCTGCTAAGCTGAAGCGATTCTGCATTTGTCTATAAATGAACGTCAACTGTTCTATTTTTAGTAGTCGTCGTCCTTCTATGAGGGTAGTGCTGTTAGTCATCAAGGCGACTAGCGCCCTTGGCTCTTGCACAGTTGCATTTGACAAGGGTTGTTTCCGGCTCCAAGTTGATCATTTGCATCATTGCACTTAAGTACACTAGCACACTAGTTGTTTGCCTGTTTTTGTCTTCCCCACCTGAATTTTCATTGGAACTGGTAAGCAAATGCAGAGGACAACACGTCCTAGCCTGATTCCGCTATCGTGGTTTCTCGGGATTGCCCGCCCTTTCCGTATAGCGACTGATCATGGTGGGCTGGCCTCGCACGCGAACCGATAATCCTACACCTACGGACAAGTGATTACGAACTAAAGTTACGGATAGAGACAAGTGATTACGGACTAAAGTTACGGATAGACGTGGCTGAATACAGTTGGTGTAATCCTGTGGGTGGTTCCGGAAATTGCTCACCCCGATGCACCGCCTGCTTGCCACATCAGTCCGTAGGTGCGATCCGTAGAGAATATGCGCGTATGTGTAGCATTACGCGAACTATAAGGCATGTTTGGTAGCTTGCATCTATTTCGTGCACCACTGAGGTAGTCTCCTGCGTTTGATACGGGCCACGGGCTAGAAAAGTCACGTTGTATGGTGGATTGCGCAGAGTTTTTTCGGCTCCGTGAAGATTTGGGCTCTGCCCGTTTGGTAGTCGTTTTTCAGGCCCAGTAGCAGCCCAGAACAACGCTCCTGTTATTTGGTTGCAACCTAAAATTCGCTTCTAGTTACCTCTTCCCTTCAGTGGTGAGGTTATCATTGATCAACTACACAAGCAAGAACACAATGCAAGCAGAAGCAAAGTGATCATAGACGACACTAGTTCACGACACACCATTGTTCAGACACATCACCCATGATCATAGTTGAGGACACACCATACACGATCATAGTTCAGAACACAACAGACACAATCATAGTTTAGGACACACCAGACACGATGATAGTTCAGGACACACCAGATACAACGATAGTTCAGGACACGAACAACAACTATACACGACTTGGTAGCAGCGACACAGTACCAGGTAAGCTTCATACATGATTTTCGAAGACAACACACCTGGTGGCATCGCCATGGAACGGGCACCTGGTCATCACCTCAGTGCAGGTGTGGTCGAAGATTGCCACAATGTACTCGAAGGAGGACACCTTCTTGAAGATGAGAAACTGGCTTACCTTGAGCTGATGGGCGATGGCGAAACCCGCCCACCCCTGGTCGATGTATGTGGCATCGCCTTGTCTCATCGTAGTCATCCTCCAGTTGCAGTCAGTGTTGCTGCGGACGATGATGTTGGAAGGGATTTCTCCGAACCGCTTGACGAAATCTTGAGAGATCAGGAGCTGGCCGAAGGTAGGCCTAAAGACGATGCACAGGAACTGGTCGGACCCTACCTAGTCCTGGAAGTGGCCGACGTTAGCCGCCCTTCGCTTCTTCGATGGTCCCTCGTTGGTGGTCTCAGCTGGTGACCTTAGAATGAGCTTCTCAGTCTGCCACAAGAACACGTGCCATTAGAGGTGTGCCTACTCACAAGTATAGATGAAAATAGACATTGAAAACATTAGTGAGGCCTCATATGTTGGCTCACACAGCAGCTCAAGGGATTGCCCTCAAACAAAGTCTAGTGTGCAAGTAATGTGGCACACACGACTAAGTTTGAGGGTAGCACCTTGCCTTCCGTTGTGCCTTCATTGAATCACAAGTCAATGCATAAATCAAGAAGCACACAATGCCTCATACATTGGCTCACACGGCAGGCATAGGGAGTGGCCACAAACTAAGTGTAGTGTGCAACGACTGTGGCACAGATGACTAAGTTTGAGGCCACCACCTAGCCTTCCATGGTGCCATATTTGAATCATTGGCCAACGCAAAAGAGGCCTCATACATTTGGTCACACGCCAGGCGAAGGAACTGTACCCAAACTAAGTCTAGTGTGCAGGAAAACTGGCACACACGACTAAGTTTGAAGGCAGTACCTTGCCTTCCATTGTGTCATTGTTCAATCATTGGCCAATGCACTAGATAAACAAAAAGAGGCCTCACATATAGGATCACACAACAAGCAAAGAGATTGTCCGCAAACTAAGTCTAGTGCGCAAGTAATATGGCACACATGACTAAGTTTGAGGGCAGCACCCTGCCTTCCGTTGTGCCATTGTTGAATCATTGGTCAATGCACTAGACAAACCCAAAAGAAAGTCTCATATATTGGATCACACGGTAGGCAGAGGGACTGTCCAAAAACTAAGTGTAGCGTGCATCGAATATGGCACACACGACTTAGTTAGGGGCATCACCCTGCCTTCTGTTGTGTCATTGTTCATTCATTGGCCAATGCAGAACTGAAGAAGTAGAAACATACTAAGCAAGGTACCATAGGCCTCATAATATGAGGACATATGGAGGATATGTTTGATTAGAACCAATGGCATGCATGGTCATGTTTAGTCATGCCATAGGTTCTGATCAATCATCTCCTCATACTATGATTTCAGGTTATAATCATCGGTCTAGTTCAATCAGAAAGAACACAAGTAGCAGTTCAAATTGAGTACATTACAAGTGGTACTTAGGGTACATTACAAATTCTACTTAGGGTACATTACAAATTCTCCCTAGCTCAACCATCCGTAGGATCTCCTACAGTACATCTACAACACATTCACCACTCATCACAAATAGCACTGATCCTCTTGAGCTTATCCTTGATTTTAAAGTTCCCTTGGAGCAGATCATATATTTCATGATCTAGTTTTCTCTTTTTAGCCTGCAAAACATTTCTTTCTGCCTCTCATTCCTGTTTCTTAGCCCTTATCACTTGTGCTTGTGTTCTCTGTAGATTTTTGAGTAGAGCAACTTCATTCTTCAAGTCTTTACACTACTCTTACATCTGAAAAAACTCAGCTTAATATTTCGCACATCAATCACAACATGCTAAACCCCAACACAAAAAACCCTTTCCCTCTTTGCATGCATAGTAAAATCTATCAGTTTGACCAATCCACAGTCCGATCTATGAAGGATCTACCGCGATTGGAGATTACATTAACAAATCTAAGCAAATCGAGACCGTGAACACCAAGAACTCGACAAGAACAACAAGCAATGGCGATGAACACCTTGCAAACATCTATCCGAACCCTAACCTAATGGAAACCCTAGCAGATCTAATATGCATGTCGTCGCAAATGCCCAAGCATGGCCTGTTCTGGCACAATGAGTATGAAGGTGAGAAGAAGAGGCCGTTACCACCATTATTCTGGTCGAGGACGAGGTCGAGTTCGCGGCCAAACTCGAGTTGCCGATGAAGACCGCGGTGCAGTTGCGGCCGATGTCCCGATGCCGCTCACTGTCGTCTCCTCCTCCGGTATCGGTGCTCCTCCTTGCGGCGGTGCGGTGGATTGGTCGGCGGGAGGGGAACCGCCTGGTGATGCGACAGTTTGGGGGTGGGGTGGGGTGGGGTGAGAGTGAGACGAAGGAGATGGGGGCGGTGAGGCTAGTTATGGCGTGTGTTCCCAAAGGGACGCGCGTTTCCATCTCCCTTCCCGACACATGCAACCTTCTCGCGACAACAGGCCTGGCTCCACAAAAACTGGCATTCCGGACGTTCCTCCAGGGTCTGCCCCCGGGGTGCTTTAAAACCCGGTTCGTGCAAAAACGCGGTGGTTTGCAGACAATCAAACGGCCCGTTCCACTTCTTAGCCCATGAAAAAAAAAGCCTTTGCAAGCTACCAGACGCGCCCATAGTTTCGTTCGTCTTCAACGGGAAGTACACAATCCGACAGTTGAAAGGGAATGTCAGGGACTAGATGTTAGGATATAATCCCTCGGCGTCGATTAAGCTGATCGGAGGTTAGTGGGTATTATGGGGGATTAGTGAAGTATTGACAGTGAAGGCTATTTGGTAATTTCCTGTCAATAGAAAAAAAAATACAAATCCAAAATTTTATCTCCACTTGTTTTTTCCTGCAAGTTATCTTATATTTAATCATGAAATTTACCCCTTTGGGCCAAGTTCTTGACATTGTTTGCGCCATGGGTTGCATCACTGGTGCCACATGTTGTTTTGTTTACTGCAAATTCAGTTGCATCTGAGTAGATGTATGGTACATGTTTTTTAGTGGCCAATTGGTCACCTTATTGTTATTTAGGACACATATGTGGTATATGCTCACCTCTTTCAAATTTGACGAGCTTAACCATACCACACAACACAACAACACACACATCATAGAGCACAACTAACCAGCATATTAACTTTTAGGTTATCAATTTTAAATGCTAGGTGCCATCTAATTTATTTTATTTTCCTAATATCCATTGTCTAAGAGGAATGTGATTCATTTTGTGTTATCACCAGATTTTGGCTAAATCAGGAGGTGGGCCGCGATCAAGATGGGCTTGGGAGATTACACATGGAAGATCTATGAAGCGGCCTTGCACGGAGAATTTGGGCTAGGTTGCCCGTGTATCTTTAATTACAGTAGATTGTATCTAGATTAAAAGTTAGAATCTTACTCGTGCACGGTTTGGTGCACGCCCACATTAGAAAGTCCCTCGGACTATAAATATGTATCTAGGGTTTATGGAATAAACAACCAACGTTCAACCACAAACAAATCTCGGCGCATCGCCAACTCCTTCGTCTCGAGGGTTTCTACCGGTAAGCACCATGCTGCCTAGATCGCATCTTGCGATCTAGGCAGCACAAGCCTGCCCACGTTGTTCATGCGTTGCTCGTACTCGAAGCCTTTTTGATGGCGAGCAACGTAGTTATCTTAGACATGTTAGGGTTAGCATTGTTCTTCATATTACATGCTTTCATAGTGCAACCCTTGCATGTCTAGCCGCCCTTACACCTATCTTAGGTGTAGGGGCGGCACCCGTTTGATCATAGTTTAGTAGATCTGATCCGTTACGGTTGCTCCTTGTTTCATCAAGGATTAGTTTAACATCCGCAATAGTTAGGCCTTACAAAGGGTTGGAGGATCCAGCGGCGTGTAGGGTGGCGTTTGCTAGCCCTAGAAAGGATGTTCCGGGGATCAACCTCGTGTTGGTTTTTAGGCCCCTGTCTAGGATCGGCTTACGGTCACCGTGCGCGAGCGCGAGGCCCAATCGTGAGTAGGATGATCCGATTATGCGGTGAAAACCCTAAATCGTCGTAGATCTCATTAGCTTTACCTTGATCAAGCAGGACCACCATATATTCGGACACCCCGTCCGAATCATGGGTGGATCGGCTCTTTGAGCCGATTCACGGGATAACCCGAGAGCCGATCGAGGCTCGTATTTAACGTTTACGTGTGTGCCCCCGCAGAAACTAAGCGAGGCACGATCCACACCTTCCTGACCAGGTATAGGTCAGGTGGCACGCCCTTGCAGTTGGCATCGGCGCGTGCGACCAGGAGGCTTTGCGGGCCGTCGCTCTGAGGGACTGGGGCCAGCCGCAGCCCTAGTTGTTCCCGGCTCTACCGTGTTGCCCGTCTCTGCCCGCCGGGGGTTTCGACGTCAACACATTCTGGCACGCCCGGTGGGACAACCTTCGACATCCACCACATCGCCGTCTGCATCCGAGATGGCGGAAGGCACTCCGGTCAAGTACGAGGATCTGCCTGATGAGCTCAAAAGAAGCATGACGAAATCAAGGCGGTCCTCGAAGCCGAACTCATCGGCTCTTTCCACCGAACCCGCTCCCATGGCATCAGGTGGAAGGGTTTCACACTCGAAGGCGCACTCGATGGAGTGGACCTATCCGCCCCGTCAGAAGAACGCACCAGGTCGCTGAAGTACGAGGATCTGCCCGAGGAGCTCAAAAGGAAACATGACGAGATCAAGGCAACCCTCGAAGCCGAACTCATCGGCTCCTCTGAGAAGACCCGGCCGCACGATATCAAGCTCGGTAGAGACTCAAGTCCGTCGCCTGGCGTCAACATGGTGGATCTCAGCCACTCCATAGGCCAGCCAAAGTTCTCCTTTGGTGTCAACATGGCAGGGCTTGCAAGCCGCCATGGCAAAGATGAAGCAGAAAGCAGCCACTCCCGTGGCAAGGATGAAGAGGAGGCCGATCCACGCGACCGGCCCCAAGATGATGACAGGCGGTACCTGACAGGGGAGGGAACAAGAAGCGTGCGGTATCAACGTCCACTCTCCGAGCACCTCCTCAACAAATATGAGCAGCAGCACGACCGACGTCGGCACTACGACGTAGATGATGAAAGGAATTGTCGGTCTGATGCAGAGGTCAGGAGGTACCGTCAACATGATAGAAGCAACGACGGGTACAATCGTCGCGCTGAAGGAAGGTCAAGGGGGCAGGATAACATGGATAAGCACTGGGACTGTCCGTTCTTCAAACATTGCTGGGACTCAGGAATGAGCCGATTGCCAACAATCGAGAACTGCCCAGAATGCAAACAAAGGAAGAAGGACGCCGCTAACGTGTCCGTGTTCGAGCGTCTAGGGCCTCTCCCACCTCGGAACAATCATGCTGAGTCCGCTCGGGTGGAAGATCTCGAGGAACTAGAGGACGATGATGAAGAAGGTAAATATCATCGGCCCAGGTGGTGCCCTGATGGGCTCAGCCGTTCCCAAAAGCGAAGGGTTCAGCGTCTGCGTGGGTTGGAAGAAGGCTGAAAGATTGTACCTGCACACGCTAAGGAAGGCACGGCCTGATCCGGCCGCCAAAATTCGGCGAACCCCGGACGAAGAAGGTCGGCCACGGAGAAAAGAGTGGCGCCCCAAGCGAGAGGAAAGCCGATGATGATACATCGGCTGGCACAAACATGGTCTTCATTCTTCCAACGGAGTTTAGCGCTCCAAGATTATATGAAGCACCTGTGGCGCAATTAGACTGCGGCCCACGGCCGGTCATCTTTGAGAAGCCAAAAGAAAGAAGTTACGAGCATCCGAAGGCCCCGTACTTGCGAGGCTACATCAATGGGCAGCCTCGTCAACAAGATGTTGGTGGACACCGGAGCGGCGATCAACATTATGCCATACTCCATGCTACGTCGGTTGGGACGCTCGAGCTCAGATTTGATCAAGACCAATGTGACACTGAGTGATTTCAACGGCCAAGCGTCTGACGCACAAGGTGTTCTGAATGTGGATCTGACCGTAGGAAGAAAAACTGTCCCTACGACGTTCTTTATCGTCGATAGCAAGAGTACCTACGCTGTCCTACTAGGGAGAGATTGGATCCACGCCAATCGTTGCATTCCATCCACGATGCACCAATGCCCGATACGGTGGGATGGAGATGAAGTAGAAGTCGTCCATGCGGATGATTCGGTCGAGGTCTCAACGGCCGGCATGGACATTTGGGAGACGTCGAGGCCAAGAGCCGCTCTCAGGCATCAATTTGGACGACTGTGAGCGCATCAACGTGACAAGGAACGGGGTTAGGCTGGTTTTATCCACCGGCCTGACCGTGTAACAAAAGCAAATGTCGATGGATAAACGTGGCGAGGCTGATCCGTGTGATCGGCCCCAAAAATTTATGAAGGGACATTACAAAACCTTCACCGAGCAAGCAACGTGCAGGCCGATTCCGGCAATCGGCCAAAATTATCCTCACCATCCATTCTGCCTGGGTTCAACATGTTATCCAACAGAGCCGACACCATCAATTCTCTTGACATAATCGGCTCCGGGGGGCACCCAGGTGGATGAAACACGAGGATATGCAGTGGAAGCGTCTCATCCTTTGATGATGGGTATTGGAGTATGGGGGCCGATACTCAAATCGGCCGAAAATCCAAAAATTTTCGGGGGAGCATATCTTTCCTAAGACCCGGACGAAGCAATCGGTTGTAACGTTTTGACCAAGGTGGTGACTTGGTAGCTGTCACTTCCAGGGGGTGTTACGTCCAGAGTTTTGGAGGGCATCGGGGATTTAAAGACATCCCCACCGAGAGGTGTCTCAGCCTGCCGAAGGTGATGAGCCGATCTGATCAGCAAGGCGCAAGGATTGAACTGAAGAAGCTCGGGGGGCAGCTCGCCCTGAAGGTGCTTTGCTCTTGGGGCCTGATTCTGTCGGGATCGGCTGGCCCTGCTCTATAAGTTCGAAACCAAGGATGGCTGAGTTGGTCGGCTCACTGCTGTCCTCACTCTGACGAGGCTCGGGGGCGGTTGCCCCGAAGGATCCTTTGCTACGGGAAGCCGATTTTGTTGGAATCGGCTGGCTCCGCATCACAACTTGTCCGAAGAATGGGGCTGATATTGCATAATTATCGGTTTTCAGCATGCCGGTCGATTCGGCGACAAGCCCGGGGCTCTGTCGTAGACACCTGCACCGAAGCCGATTGCCAGCCTGGTAGATGGGCTGGTTAGATTCATAATCAGGTTTAATGATCCCTTTGGAGGTGTGTCGTGATGCAGAGCTGATGCACGGTCATCGACCTTAGTACAAGTGCGCAAAGTTGCCAGGTTGCCAGTACTATCAGAGGAATGTTGGCATGCAAGTCAGCCGTGTCTATGGAGCTGTGGGTAATCATCCACCGTATCGACTGCCAACGGAAGAAAGGTGATCGGCTGGTGGCCCTGCAGGATAGCTCTCTTGGACGTGATTGAGCCCGCCACCGAAATGTCAATGATCCGGGAAACCGATTTGTTGGAATCGGCGGATGCGGCACCACGGTTGGAAGGCTGGTGATGGTCCATTAGAGCGGTCCATTTTTATCCTCGCCTTGGCCGAGGCTGGGGGGCAGCTCGCCCTCGAGGTTTAGCCGATTTTGTCGAAATCGGCTCACTCTTCATAACAGCTCGTTCGAAAGACAGTGGATTATTGCAGAAAGAAGCTGCCGGAGCTGAGCGAGCGGAATTCGGAGAGGATAATGCGGCAGAAGAATGTCTGAAATTTAAAGTTGATAAGGAGACTGGACATTATTTCAGGAGTTTTGCCGCTGAGTTTAACATGCCATCCTGTGAGATCTGCGTTTACAAGTCCTAGGATTTGCGCGATTATGGCTTGGCCTTGTTTGACCAGGAGTTTGGGTCCGGGTGGATCCATCTCGAAATTTATCATGAGGAACCGACGCGCTGCCGTCGGCTTATTGGGCATTGACCAGATTAACAATCGGCGAGAATCGGTACGAAGGACAATCGGCTAAATTATCCTAAGGGAAATCGGCAAAATCGAATTGGGGAATTTCTTCATTGATGTACCAGATTTCTTACACCGAAGAGCTGATTGCTATCAAAAGGGAGTGCTAAGGGGATACATTGCCCCGTCTACTGCTACTGATCCTAGCTAGGAGTCCTATCTACGGGCTGTTGCAGCCCTCGTCATCGCCTTCATCGCCGCTGTCGGCGCTGCTCCCGGCCGGCTCGTCGTCGCTGCTCCAGCGGCCGCCGGCAGGACCTTCGTTGTCCTCATCCTCCTCGTCGTCGTCATCGCCGTCGCTGTCGAAGTCACTCAGATTCCCCGGCCAGGGGCAATGGCGCTTGGCCGGCGGCTCGTCGGGGAGGCTGTCGTCGTCATCCTCCTCCTCTTCCTCCTCCTTCACCTCCTCGGAGGTGGTGAAGTCTGCCCGGGAGAAGCGATCGTCATCGCTCTCCTCCTCCGGTTCCCCGTCAGCAAGGAAGCGGAGGTCGCTCTCCCGTCGGTCAAGGATTTGTCATCCTCGGACCAGACGGAGGAGTCGTGGTCCTCTTTGTCCCACGCCGTTGGGGCGAGGATGTCGTACGCCGCCTGCGTACCCCACTCGGGCGTCGACTCTCGGATGGGAGAGGACACGTAGGAAAGATCCGATGAAGAAGAAGAGGAAGAGGAAGAAGACATGGTTGCGAGAGGAGGGTTTTTGGAGTGCTAATGCGGGAGGGGTGAAGAGGAGAAGCTGTTCGATGCGGTTAAATAAAAGGAGATGGGGATTTAATTTTCGAGCAGTTTTCGAGGACATGGTGCCAAAACTGTCAAATCGTGCAGAGAAGTTGGGAAGGCAAGTCGTCATGATGAAGCATGCTGCGACGGTTCTGCTCTGCCATGACATGACCCCTCAGAGGAAAAAACAGAGTGGTTTTGAAATTATCATTACCAAAACCAGGGGGGCATGTGTTATCACCAGATTTTGGCTAAATCAGAAGGTGGGCCGCGATCAAGATGGGCTTGGGAGATTACACATGGAAGATCTATGAAGCGGCCTTGCACGGAGAATTTGGGCTAGGTTGCCCGTGTATCTTTAATTACAGTAGATTGTATCTAGATTAAAAGTTAGAATCTTACTCGTGCACGGTTTGGTGCACGCCCACATTAGAAAGTCCCCTGGACTATAAATATGTATCTAGGGTTTATGGAATAAACAACCAACGTTCAACCACAAACAAATCTCGGCGCATCGCCAACTCCTTCATCTCGAGGGTTTCTACCGGTAAGCACCATGCTTGCCTAGATCGCATCTTGCGATCTAGGCAGCCTAGCTCTGCCCACGTTGTTCATGCGTTGCTCGTGCCGAAGCCTTTTTGATGGCGAGCAACGTAGTTATCTTAGACATGTTAGGGTTAGCATTGTTCTTCATATTACATGCTTTCATAGTGCAACCCTTGCATGTCTAGCCGCCCTTACACCTATCTTAGGTGTAGGGGCGGCACCCGTTTGATCATAGTTTAGTAGATCTGATCCGTTACGGTTGCTCCTTGTTTCATCAAGGATTAGTTTAACATCCGCAATAGTTAGGCCTTACAAAGGGTTGGAGGATCCAGCGGCGTGTAGGGTGGCGTTTGCTAGCCCTAGAAAGGATGTTCCGGGGATCAACCTCGTGTTGGTTTTTAGGCCACTGTCTAGGATCGGCTTACGGTCACCGTGCGCGAGCGCGAGGCCCAATCGTGAGTAGGATGATCCGATTATGCGGTGAAAACCCTAAATCGTCGTAGATCTCATTAGCTTTACCTTGATCAAGCAGGACCACCATATATTCGGACACCCCGTCTGAATCATGGGTGGATCGGCTCTTTGAGCCGATTCACGAGGATAACTCGAGAGCCGATCGAGGCTCGTATTTAACGTTTACGTGTGTGCCCTGCAGGAAACTAAGCGAGGCATCATCCACACCTTCCCGACCAGGTATAGGTCAGGTGGCACGCCCTTGCAGTTGGCATCGGCGCGTGCGACCAGGAGGCTTTGCGGGCCGTCGCTCTGAGGGACTGGGGCCAGCCGCAGCCCTAGTTGTTCCCGGCTCTACCGTGTTGCCCGTCTCTGCCCGCCAGGGGGTTTCTGACGTCAACATTTTGTTATATGCGTAAAGCACAAACTTTGCCCAATAAATAAAGTGATAACATCGAATATGGATTTCTTCTTGCATGTCTAGGAGCCAATCGGTTGTTTAATTAGGAGCACTGCATGCATAACTAGTTGTAGCGCAAATGCAAACCATTAGTTGATCGTCTAGCGACTAACGAATGTGTTGGAGCTATCTTAGCATGCATGCACTCATGCTAATCATGATTCATGAAGGTGCAACGCGGCTTCTTACTAGGGGTGGTTGGGATGTGTTGACAAGCTAAAAATGGCTTAGTCAGCAAGCTACCATCAAAGCATGTTAGAGCATCTCTAACAGGCGTTCAAAACAGCCACACGCTAAAACGAGGATTCAACACCTGTTTTGGCATTTTTGCGCGCGCGGGAGGAGATATTTTCACCGGGCATCCAAAGTATTGCTCGCAGAAAGAAACACTTCACCAGACGCGCTAAAATACATCGTGTTGGCGCCTCCACAAACACCAAACAACCACAATTCTAAAACAATGAATATCAAACCGAAAAAAACATCAATAACGTCGAACGGGTATGTTGAGCGGAACACAAGAACGACCCAGATTACTCCGCGGCGAGGGGCAGGATCGTCTTTTCAACTTCGATTCGGGTATAGAAATGCCCGCTCCAAAACCCGCAGGACCCGTTAGCCCGAGGAGGTACGCGTATCACCGCGAGAATACATACACGCCCGTACACCTCTTCCGCGTACACGCCCGTACCCCTTCCGCGTACACGCCCGTACCCCTTCCGCGTACACGCCCGTCAATGCCCACGGGTCCACACACGGGTCCACGCACACGCGCACAGTCCAAAAGAGTCCACTACTTTATCCCCCGTCGGCCGCATCCCCTCCCCACCATCCCCATTTCCGGCAAAAGCGAGAGGAGAGAAAACCCTAACCCTAGTTCTTCGGCGAACGAAGCCTCTCTCCCTACACTCCCATTTCTTCGGCGAAGCAGAGATCCGGCAATGGACATGAACCTAGCCGCGGCTGCTGCTGGTTTGGAGGGCGGAGAGGGAGCGGCTGCGGCTGCGGCTGCGGCTGCGGGGGCGGCCGCGGGAGAGGTTGCGGGAGCGGGAGCGGGAGCGGGAGCGGCTGCGCCTTCTGCTGCGGCGGCGGACATCGACGCGGGAGCTGCTGGTGCTGATCTGGGCGGCATCGCTGATGCGGTGGCTGCTGCTGCTGCTCGCGCCGCTGCCGATAGGGAGGCGGCGTACAAGGAAATCGACGCCATGTACGAGGCCAGCCGGTACGTCCAGCCTCGCGAGGTAAATCTATGTCTCCCCTCTCAGATCTGGTAACCCCTGCAAAGTAGATGTAGTAGATGCGCGTGGATGCTATGTCGATCTGGTAACTGCAGCTATGTCCTCGAGTACATCGAGCCCTGCGAGTTAGATCTACTCCCTCCGTCCAGTAAATAAGTGGATCTTGTATTAAAAGCAACAAACATTGGCGAGTTAATATTACTAGTTGAATGCCCGTTGTGATCTGTATCCAAAGCAACAAACATTCATTTTTCTTGCACTTCTTCTACCATTATGATCTTGTATCCAAAGCAATAAACTTTGTATTAAAATCATTACTGTGTACCACTATAAGAAGACGATACCATTCAAACTATTGTGGATTCAGCTAAATTATTCTCAAACAACAAATAAGATACAACTACTAAATAAGCCACTTGCCTAATATAAATGAAAGTTGCAGTCATACTAAGTTGGTTTGGAGCTTCTTCATATAGAAATGAGCCTATTTGCCGTTGGGGATTGAAATGGGTCAAGAGCTGAAGGTTTGCTGTTTACCATGATTTGGATACGCAAGAATGTATGATAAACGATTTGAGAACCACTTTTTAATACAGACCTCTCATTTGAATTTTTAAACAAGAAAAACATAGTTAACGAGTGTTGAACCGTGTAGAAAAGCAATATAAGGCACATCTAAATTTTTACGAGACATAAATACTAAACATATGTGCTTGACAAGTGTTAAACAAGGAAAAAGTATTGGTATTTCAGACCTTGATTGTGGATCAGGTCCTTGCCCCGTTTCCTGTAGATTCAGTGAATTATGGGAAAGCTTTTTTATGTCGGATGGAAAACTCATCATTTACATCCTGATGTATGTATCAAACAAACCAGAAATAATATTTATTATATCAGCTACTTGCTTTATGTCTACGCTTGCATAAGAACATAAAGTCCTAAGGAAATTCAAACTTATGCTCAAATTATAAACAGAACGAGAAAAATAGTAATTGGACTTCCACTAAGAAAAATAAAAGATATGTTCAAATGAAAGCTCTTGCTTTCTTCATGAAAAAAGTAATATAGGAAACAAAATCAGCAACATATGTGACAAGGTAATCAAAAATGGACTCGCCTTTTGACAACTCTGCAAACCTAGAAATTTTAGGTGGTTGAAGAATGCCTACCTACGGTTGATTTGTTTTTGGATGTCGTAAAAACTCTTAGTAAGCTATTATTTTTGAAATTATTCATGCTTAGTAGTGACTCTTCGAGGTTTGCCGAATGTGTGGAAAGTCCTTTCTTGGCGGTATGTAAATCTTGTACCAAGATAGAAAGCATAAATACATTATCTTTAACGGTTTGTAAATCGTGTATCCAAACTCCCATGGTTAAAGTTTGCTCTCTATGTTCCTCGGGTATGAATTGTAAGAATTACTCATTAAATTTAGCGAGTTAATATTAAGAAGATATGAACTTTGTGAATACCATACCATGTTCTGCATCCTTTAGCCGCTTCCTCACATGTGCCCCTTTATTTGCAGTACAACACAGATGACGACGTCGACGAGGACAACTTTGAGTCCTACGTGCGGAGGCAGGTCAAGGGATTCGAGTCTCGGATTACGAAGACACGGTGCGGAGGAAAGCATGCTTGCCCCTTCGTCCCTGCAAGGTGAAGGACGGCGCGCTGGCTTCCCTTGAGATGCATGCTACGGACACTCGCAACAGCGCCCCGAGTGGCAGGGCAAGGCCGACCACGAGGCACTTGCAAGGTTTCTGCTCGGGTCCTCGCCTTCCCCGTTACGGCGAGGATCCTCAAGAGGCGTCGCAACATCCGAACCTACCATGCATGCCTCAGCCCGATGCTCGCCCCCGTATATATGTTATGTCCTTGGAGCTTATTTCTGTACTGGTTGTAATGGATAACTAAGAACTTTTAGGTTTAATGTGTGTACGTAGAACCTTAAGTTCTACTTATGGAATTTCTTAGTACTAATTAAGAACTTATATCTCCAGTGTTATGCATGAATGCCCGCTTGTTTAGATAAATGCTAGTTATGACTGTTATGCATGAATGCTGCTTGTTTAGATAAAGGCGCCTTAGATAAATGCTAGTTATGACAGTTATGCATGAATGCCTTGTTTAGATAAATGCTAGTTATAACTTTTAAGCATGAATGCCTTGTTTAGATAAATGCTAGTTATAACTGTTACTCTTTTATCTAGATAAATGCTAGTTATAACTGTTATGCATGAATGCCTTGTTTGTTATTCTCATGCATAGATTGTTTTTCACATAGACTGCTCAGTCTCCGTAGCTAAACTTGTTCGATCCCTCGATAACAAAGTCATTGCCACGTAGAGATGTTATCTAAAATCAACAAGTTTGATTACCATAGAAGGTACAGGTAAGAAAGGAGTAAAAAATAGTCACATATGAGTTTGAGGTAAAAAATAGTCACATATTTGTGTACTTGTGATTATTTCGACGTTGACTAAATAGACCATGCACTCCTAGGTTTCTCACATGAAATAACCATGCACTCGGTTGGACTCACCCCGGCAACCCCATCCACATCCACATCCACATCCATCCACTTGATTTGGCATCGAAGGTTTCGTGTGAACACACGAAACCTTTAAAATACTTTTTTTGGTATTTTCATTTCAATTTCCACAAACTAATACATAATTGGGACATGGTTTTCCACAAACTAATACATAATTGGGACATGGTTTTCCACAAACTAATACATATTTTGAACCATGGTGGACACAAATATAAAATTTTGCAAAAAAACTAAACCTAACTAGACCGTGCATCCAAGGTTTCCTGTGTTCACCGCTAACAATCCCCGATCACCCAAACTGGAAAATCCAGCGGGAGGATGAGGCGAACACCCGTGAAACTTCCGTGCACGTATTCGCTGCGAAGAAACAACACTCTTCATCGGCCGTCCTCCTCGTCGGTGCTGTCGCCGTGGTTGTCGTGGTTGTCCCGGCGGCAGGCGCGTCTCGTCGAAAACCTTGACGCTCAAGTCCCTGTCGCCATAGTAGGTGAACAAGAGGATGAAGCCGGCTTCGAGTCTGTGGTGGCGCGCGAACTTCTCCCAGCCGATGTGGAGGTACATCTTGCCGCGCCCGTCGTATATCACGTCGACGATCCACCGGTAGAAGCCGGACGAAGCCTCCCGCGATGCAGCGTGCCCGGTCGATCGTCGCCGGCGACATAGACGGCGAAGGGGTCGGGAAGTCTCCGGATGCCGCGTGGGTCGCCCTTGAGTACGAGGACGAACTCGAACAGCACGGGCCCCTCCACGTCCATCTCCGGCGATGAAGCCGACGGTGTGGCGGGCGACGGCGAGCGTGCGGCTCGCCGCGGCCACGGCCACGACCACGTCGGCCTCCGCCTCTCCCGGCCATGGCGTCAACTCTTGTTGAGACGGTGGCGGCAAGGGTTGGGGAGAGAGCCTCTAGGGTTTGTGTGTGAAAGGGACGATGAGAGGCGGCCCTTTTTATAGTCCTTAGGGAGGCGATGGAGCGGTGGGTAGGGAACACTCATGGCCCATCCAAGCAGGGTTCTCTAGTTTCTTCTGTCTTTTTTTCCAATTCGAATTTAACTGAAATTTAGTAGTTTATTTTTACAGAAATTCAAAAAATGAAAAAACCTTCACACTTCGTCTTAGAATGGATACGAGAGTGTGTGCAAAATTTCTGGAGCGTTTCTCGAAGGTCGAAAAATCCACATTCTTAGAAACGGAACCGTTTGGGTTACATCAAACCACTTTTTGTAAGCTAGTCGATTTTTCGACCTTCGAAAAAAATTCCAGTTTTTTTTACCCAATATGTCACACGTTTTTGTGAACATAATCCGTTGGTTAAAACTTTTTTTGAATTTTTTGAATTTAACCGGGGTTTGCTGCAGATTTATTGAAATCAAAACTAAAAAACTTATCAGTTAGGCCGAAAGACATGTAACGCGGTTTGTACTAAGCCCATTAACGTGGAGCATGGACGTGGGGAAGGAATACTCATGGCCCATCCAGCAGGGTTCTCCAGTTTTCTTCTGTTTTTTTTCAACTCGAATTTAACTGAAATTTAATAGTTTATTTTCACGGAAATTCAAAAACTGAAAAAACCTTCACACTTCGTCCTAGAATGGATACGAGAGTGTGTGCAAAAATTTATGGAGCGTTTCTCGAAGGTCGAAAAATCGACATTCTTAGAAACGGAACCGTTTGGGTTACATCAAACCACTTTTTCTAAGATAGTCGATTTTTCGACCTTCGAAAAAAAATCCAGTTTTTTTTACCCAATATGTCACACGTTTTTGTGAACATAATCCGTTGGTTAAAACGTTTTTTCAATTTTTTGAATTTTACCAGATGTGCTGCAGATTTATTCAAATCAAAACTAAAAAACTTATCAGCTTTTTTTTTTTTTGAGGGAAAAAAAAAAAAAACTTATCAGCTAGGCCGAAAGACATGTAACGCGGTTTCTACTAAGCCCATTAACGTGGAGCATGGACGCGGGGAAGGAACACTCATGGCCCATCCATCAGGGTTCTCTAGTTTTCTTTTGTTTTTTTTTCAACTCGAATTTAACTGAAATTTAATTGTTTATTTTCAAAGAAATTCAAAAATTGAAAAAACCTTCACACTTCGTATTAGAATGGATACGAGAGTGTGTGCAAAAATTTCTGGAGCGTTTCTCGAAGGTCGAAAAATCCACATTCTTAGAAACGGAATCGTTTGGGTTACATCAAACCACTTTTTCTAAGCTAGTCGATTTTTCGACCTTCGAAAAAAAATCCAGTTTTTTTTACCCAATATGTCACACGTTTTTGTGAACATAATCCGTTGGTTAAAACTTTTTTGAATTTTTTCAATTTAACCGGATGTGCTGCAGATTTAAAGAAAAATTAAAAAACTAGGTCATCGTGACATGTAACGGGCCAATGCACGCGGGGAGGGAACTCATGGGCCATGGCTTTATCTCGTCAACTTTTTTTCTCCTGAATTTAACAGAAATTTATAGGTTTACTATCACAAAAATTGAAATAAATAAAAAACTTCACAAATTTTGGAAACCAATAACTTTTACCTAATTTTTTTTCTCTTTTTCATTTAAACACAGATACGAACATTACACAAACCATTACATAGTTTAAAACAAGATTAGAACATTGAAAAATGAGGAAACCTAACTAGTGTCGTCCTCGGGTGTTTCTCGTGTTCGCCGCCAAGAAAGAACACTCCCAGGCACCCGGACCGGAAACGTACACTAGTGGTTCTATTGGCCGGTGGCCATTTTCGCTGCAAAGAAAGAACACTCGAAAATATCTAACTGCTCGGTGCTCGAGCTTGACTCGCCGATGTGGTAGTATCTCCGGCAGGATGTGCCGTCGAACACTTTGACGACCATGTCGCCATCCCCGTCGTAGCGGAAGATAAGCTGGCAGCCGGGTTCGAGATCGAGGTAGCGGGCGAACTTGTCCCACCCGGTGTGCGTGTACATCTTGCCCCGGCCGTCGAACAATACCTCGACACGCCATCGACGAAAGTTGCAGCTCGCCTCCCGTAGCCGCAACTCTGCCGGCTCGACGCCATCGACGAACTCGGCGAACTTGTCCGAAGCCGCTTGATGCCGAGAGGGTCCTGGTCGATGCGTAGGATGAATTCGAAGCACGTCGCCTCCTCCGAAGACAATGACGGCGCCGGCGACGACGAGCGGCCGGGTGATGCCGCTCCAAGCACGGCGACCGCGCCCTCGGCCTCGACGGCCTCGACCGCCTCGCCGCCCACCAAAACCAGCCATGGATTCCTTCGTGGGCTTGTGGGTGGGCTGCGCTACGGTGCGGGTTCCGCGGCGGCTAGGGTTTGTGCGGGAGTAGATGAGGCAGCCGAACGAGCGCCGCTATATAATGCCCCGTGCAACCGTGGTCGGCGGCGGCCGCCGTGCACGCGTGGCGTCGCCAATAAATTCATTGGCGCAGGTGGGCGGCGGCCGATGGGCACGCGTGGCGTCGCCAATAGCTTCATTGGCGCAGGTGGGCGGCGGCCGATGGGCACGCGTGGCGTCGCCAATAACTTCGGGCGCGCCATAACTTCATTGGCGGAGGTGGGCGGCGGCCGCCGGGAGCCGAGGAATGGCCATTCTCACGTGGCGGTCGAAGCGACTCCGGGCGGGCCCTACAATACCTAGCTCTACGCCGTTGGATGGAGGCCGTGCACGGCTGCGATCCGCCGAGCGACGGCGATCCGCGAGAGGCTCACTCCGCGAGTATGATTAGTCTAGGGAGGAGACGTGGTTCGGACCGTTGCACGGTTTTGTCCCGTCGCGGACTTCGCCATGCATGCGCCGCACCAACTCGAGCGCTCGGCCGAGGCGTGACGACGATTCGGAGCCATTTATGGTCGACGATTCATAGCAATAAAGGAAGACTGAATCAGGCGCACCGCATTGACACGGATACACACACGCGCGACGTTTCATTGTAAGGCGCGCCTCATTGTAATTGATCGATTTGGCGCCCTATTTATACCCCCTCTTTCCCTCTCCACTCGGCGCGACACACAATCCATATATTCTCCACTTGAAGCTAATCCCCACCCAAGACCTTGCAACGCACCGGTAGGATGCGGCTCAACGCACCGGTCTTCCGTCGGCCTCCTACCGTGCCCGAGCGACGCTACCCGGCGGGCGTCGTCGTGGAGAACACACTCCGCGTGTGGGCCATCTCCGAGTGGAGGGGACCGGTCGAGCTCGCCCGCGCGTTCCTCACCGCCGGCTTTGCCCACCTCCCTTCGGACGCGCCGGTGATGTTTCGCCTCGACGAGGCCCGTGACCACACGCGCGCCTTCCTCTTGTTCCTCACGGTCACCTTCACCAACCGCTACGACGCGTACGAGCTCCTCGGCAAAGTCTTTTGGTGCGGCTGCGAGTTCATAGCATTCACTACGTTCAACATCTACACCAACTTTGAGTGCCACTTTCCCACGCGCAACATGATGCACACCCTTCCCTACAACTTCGACGAAGAGGAGGAGGAGGAGGAGGAGGAGTGAAGTTCACGATGGCGGTGAAGCTGCCGGGGCTACTTGAGGATGGTCATGTTTAGTTTCATTAGTTTTAACATGTGTTTGTTATGTTTCCCGCTTTTTCTATGTCATGTCGTGTGCTACTCGTTTGAATTATGTACGTGCGAAAGGTTGAATTACTTATCCGTACTTTTTATCGTGCAAAAAAGTACTTATCTCATTGTGGAACAAATAACATCAACCCCAAATAAGTTCAACACCCAAAGTAAAAAGTTCTACAGGTCTATGAGACCTTCCGGACACAAATCCACCCTAGCATTACAACTAGTGCAAATAATATCTGATAATGTTTTTTACGCACGTGCTTTCGCCGCGATGTCAAGGACATCCTTCTTCGCCTTCTCGTGCATGTTTGATTCTGCCATTATAATTTTGGCGGCAGTCATATTCCTGTTCTTGTTTATCGTTTCCTGCAACAATTATTATGTAGTTTAGATTACCGGGAGAGATAAACATGTGTGTAACAAAGATACTATAGATAAGAGGTAACTCTGCGAAAATTCGGCCGTTAGTTTATCTCCATCCCGTTGCTCCATACATGCTAACAGAACAGTCCACATGAGTTCCCGCATATAGATCGAGGTAAACTATCCGCATATAGGCATCAATAGTAATGGCGTAAGATTAACGGTAGACTCACGTATCGCTTTGCATAGGTATTGGGTATCTTCTAATTTCCCATTTCGAAACGTCCGGATACTTCTTTCTTGATATCTCATTGTTCGCAAACTCGACGTCCTTCAAGATTTCTTCTCTCCGTGAAGCATAAAATTTAAGTACAAAGGTAACCGAGTACCAAAAGGTGGTCTTACATTCCGTGATCAAAAGTCATACCAGACTTTTCCACAAAATTCTTGCTCTCGCTCAAGGCGCCATAACGAGTCTAGCACCTGAAATTCCTTCTTGTCACCGTGCATGACGACGGTGACCCGAGTGGCATTTGGAAATGTTAACCGAGAAATAAGCCTACAAAAAATACATAGTTAATAATTAATGCATTAATAGTTAATTTTGAAACCTCTCACTTAATAATGTACAAGCAATCATTACCTTGTTAGTGCCAAAATATTCCAGCTCGCATCTTTCGTAGCAACTCGACATTTCTGCAATATCCGTCGTGTCAAGGTTTTTCTTTTTCCATCGCTGCCTTCTCGGTCGATTTTCGACTATAGAATTTGCCCTCCAGCAGGGCATATTGTCCTATCCTTCAATTTTAATCTCAGCTCAGCCAAGTAACACTCAATGACCTGCATATAATTCAAACAGGTGATCACTCCGGAGCACATATATATTCAAGCCTAGGAGAAATAGAAGGATGACATCGGTTGTTGGACTTACAGTGCCGCACAGCCATCCACGGTCAAGGATAGGTTTAAGAAAATCAGCCCTCGCCACAGTCCCGTCTTCATTCTCGTACACAGTCTTACTTCTGCCGTTTTTTTTGTAGATTTGCATATTATCCGAATATACTCGGCAGCCGCGTCAATTATCTCCGTGTCGCCGGATTTGATCCGTCCGTGGCATATTCGTTGTTGAACAAAGCATCAGGACCTATCGACAACAACCATATATAGTTAATTATGTGAACAAGATTCCTTGATATAGTGCAAAATATTTCAGAAAATATACCTTTTCCCGACTCGCGCGTGGAAACCGTTTAGGACAGCTTCTCGGTCATCACAATGCTTGGGGAACTTAATTTGCGAGGAGCTCCGCGTTTGCGCTTCCCGCAGACATCTTCCTTTTTCTCCTCCTTTTTGCCACATACATCATCTTTTTTCTCCTCCTTCTTCCCACTTTCTATCGCTTTCCGGCAGATCGTGTTCAAGCTATCAAATTCTTCTAATGCATCTGGAAGAGTTAAATCAATAGTTGCCGAGCAGGACGATTCGGGTGTAGCCTTGTCGTCGATGATTATGGGTACTTCAGTGGGTGTCTCCTCGCTAGGCGCCGGTGTCGTGTACCCAGCATTAGCAGCTCTTCTTCTTGCTCGGTGGGTGTCACGAAGTTCGAATCATCCATCGGCTCACTCTTCTTACTTGCATCTTCCAATTCATCGTCATGTTGATCCTTAACTCGAATTCAAAAATGATGCAAAGGCCGTCCGACTTGATGTCGTCAAAGTCCATGAAATCTTTAGGCGGAAGGACGCCATGGCTAGGTGTGGAGGCCGCTCCTTCTTTTTTTGTCTTCCACCTCCCGATCTTCGTCATCGGACATGTCAGCCTTGCTCGCCCCGTACGCAACTCCTTTCGCGTTAAGCATTTTTAGGACTTTCTCGCGAACAAAATTCGAAGGTAATTAATGTCATGCCGTGTAGAGATGCATTTCAGCGTATAGAAGCATACAAAAAATAGTCCATGTCACCTGAGCAGTATACGTCCGCAACTTTGTCCATATGTTTGCTTAGTGATGTGTCTATGTGATTGGTCGCTTTAATCGGAATCTGCTCAACCATGACCTCCATTCTTGAATCATCCACCGAACCCGAAGCTTTAGCTCTTTTACTTTGCTTCCTCTTTGATCTTGGAGGAACGTCGAGTGTGTGGATCACCTCCTTCCGTGGTTAGCGGATATGTCGTCGTCAATCTAGAAGGAATGCACATGAAGTGATGATGTAAGTCCACATGAAGTGATGATGTAAGTCCACATGAAATGATGAAGATAATAGTACATGAGTAAGAGAAAACTTACCAAGCCTGTTCCTCGTCCATGTTGGTATTCAATGTTGTCTCTCTTACTCGCCTCTTCTTCTGTCCAGTTCCTCATCAACGGCTTTGATGACGTCAATTGTGAACCAGCTTGGGTGCACTTTTTCATAGTAAATATACCGCATATGTTGGCACAACAGCTTAAACACCTTTATACATTGTTGGATTTTTTTTTTAAGAGAATGGACGTGGTGAGGACAAATATACCTGAAGCGTGGCTAGGTTGCCGCGGGGCCATTGCACCATCTCATGTTCACTTTGCAGCTTTCTTTATATTGTTAATTAAATAAGAACGTGTGAAACCATTGAAGTTCATATTCTTCAAACGTGACACGTACTTAACAATTGTCCAATACTCCAACGTGAACTCGTTTTGTCGGACCGTGGTGCAAGAACCGTACCAAGGGCCACAAGAACAGACTCTTCGAAGGAAGTCATCGTCGGCTAATCCGCTCTTGATTGCGTCCGAGATCAATCCATCAATACTCGTATCGCCGGTGGACTTGTTCGAAAACGAGATGGTATATCATTTTCTCGCATATTCCCCATCCTCATAAAGGATGGTGTCAATATCCAGCCCATCTCGCCGCTTTGTCCTTGAGACCAAAAATTTCCTCCACATCGACTCCTTTTATAGTAATCGAGGGTTGATCTTTTTGCAAGTTGAATGTTTCGACTCGCGTCAAATGCCTTAAACATGAGGCTAAGTATAGACGATCGTGGACTTATACTCTTCATGTGAATCAAGCTTTGTAAATCAGCTTCGCCGAGTTTACATCGCCGAGCTTGTGTCATTCTTGTTACAAAGCCCACCCAACGATCCACATCGCACACACCAATTTTCAACTTACTCGTTCATAAAAACGAGTAGATAAATGTCAAAATTTGTGTGCAAGTATAATGCCATGCAACATAATTTCTAAAGTCATATTTATGTTACGTATGAAAGGGCCGGATATTTTTTCTTAGATCATAATTCTATCCGCTATCTTTATCAAAGCGATGATTTGCGTTGAACAAAAATTTCCACTAACAAGTGTTAAGATCTAAAATTCAAAGAACAATTATATTGACATCGACTATCGCCTATGATCTCACCATAATCACAAAAGCTATAAGGATATCATACGTACGTAAACATCCCAAACAAAGAACACGTATCGCATACAAGCAATAAGGCAAGGCAATACCTCGATGTTTGCATGTCTTGTGAGCAGCTAGAGGAGGCTTTCTCGCCGATAAGGGGATGGGGAGGGAGGCGGCGGTAGTCGATCTCACGGATGGCGGCGGCGTTGGGCGAGAGTGCCGGCGCCTAAAAAATGTGGAAGACGAGCTTACCCCGCCAATCTTCGTGATTATCGTGCGTCAAGTTATGGTAGTTTCCTTCATCGCACGAAGGACGTGGGGTAATTGCGCGCGCGGTGCGTTGACCATTACACGATGGGCCATTAGATTAGCCGTGCGGCCCGGGCCCGTAGTAAAGGACGCTTTATTAAGAACGAGAGCAAGGTAGAAACCCTACAATTCCCCTTCAACGCCTCTACCTACGACTTCATCTACTCTAGATCGAACGTCGTGCCGCCGGCAAAGTCATGTCTTCCTCGAGCTCGGCCACTATAATCCGGCACCCAAGTTATGGTCCTCTCCCTATGATCAAGTGCACGAGCTGCCGGTGGCGCGTCGTGGAGAGGAAAACAGCCTCCACAACGTCCAACGCCGGCGATTTCGTCAGGTGCAATAATCACAATGTAAGATGTTTTTAATGTTATTCAATATCCGTCTATTATCATCAGGACTTATGCCAAAATTGTAAGTATGATTAATGTTCGTTATTTCTAGCCGGTTAGAGGAGGATGCAACTTCTGGTATTGGATTGAAAAGTACGCAGATCGGCTCGTGAAGAAGGGTATTGTTCCACCAAACTCACCTATGCTGATTCCCCTAGAAGGAGAAGTGGTTGAAGAAAACGGAGGAGATGGAGAACTACAGTAAGCAAGATGCACTAAACAAGGACATGAAGCACCCGAAGAAAATAATTGTAATGAAGCTCGAACGAAATTGTGTCAATGCTTCGGATTATAGCGATTCTTCCGGGTATTGTAATTGTACTCTTGGGTTATAAGAACTAAATTTGTAATATGAAATAAAGGATTTAGAAGTAGTGTACTCTCAAGCAAGATATATTGCTACAAATTTGTACCGCATTGTTTGTTTTTTACTTAGTTTGTGGATCACATGATTAACCATGCATTTTT
>NC_061509.1:54546631-54665407 GCF_022539505.1 Lolium rigidum
GTCGCCGTTCAATTATTGTTACAACACAAACACATAGTTTATTTTACAATACAACTGATAGTTTTTAAACAATACAACAAACATGCATATGAGATGAAACATTCTATTGTTGGCCATTCCAAGTCCACCACTTCTCGATGAGATCTTCTTGAGCACATCATCGTCTCGAATAGCTTTGTACCACGCAATGAAGCGGGCTACCCTCTCTTATCTCCTGCGTATTTGCACAGGATGTCCCATAAACTCATAGTCCCAGTAGTCATTGTCTTGCCCTCGCTCATTCTCGATGATCATATAATGCATGATGACACACATGCTCATAATATACGAAAGATCTCTTGATCCCAAAATCTAACCGGTCCTCTCAGAATAGAAAATTGACCTTGCAAAATCCAAAATGCTCTCTCCACGTATTTCCTAGCTGCCGCTTGTGTATTATGAAACTGAAGATTTTTCTCACCAGATGGCTTGTGCATCGGCTTCACAAATGTTTGCCACTTTGGGTAGATGTCGTTGGCGAGAAAATAGCCATAGTTGTAGGTGCAACCATTTTATTCAAACTCCACCGACGGTGTTTCACCCAATGCAATTTTGTTCATCAGTGGTGACCTTTGGAGAAAGTTGATGTCATTGCATGAACCTGGCATTCCAAAGAAAGCATGCCAAATCCAAGTCTTGTAATCAGCCACCGCTTCAAGGATTATAGTGGAATCCTTTTGTGGCCTTCAAACTGTCCATGACATGCCGCAAGACAGTTCTTCCAACTTTAATGCATGCAATCAATTGAACCAAGCATACCTGGAAATCCCCGTTTTTTTGAACTACAGAAGCCTTGCTGTGTCTTGAGCATTGGGAGCTTTCAAGTATACCTAGCCAAACACTTTGGCAATTCCTATAGCAAAACGCTTGACACACTTGATTGCTTGACTCTCACCCATCGCCAAATGATCATCAACTAGATCCGCTGGAATTCCATATGCCAACATACACAAAACGGTGGCGACCTTTCGGCATTTTGTCCAAGTTCTTCGGAGATATGTCGTTTTTACCACGTACCAAAAGGACATGTGGTTGAAGAGGTAGGAAACATATCTCCAGAGATATGCATGGAAATTAATTTCCGTTGGCCAACTCACGGTGCGGGTTTTGGTTCCGTCCGGCGCCTCGCAACGTCCCTTATGTAGCGGGGATGGGCTCGGGGCGTCGGATACCGTATTGGGCCGCGCCGGACTGAGAAGGGATTTGGGGCGCGCGGTTGGGGACGACCTAACATCCGGCGCACCCCAAATCTCTTTGGGGGACGCAACTGGAGATGTTAGGCCCTTACTGAGCTTGACTGGATCCCCCGGAAGGCCGCAGAGCATAACATGAGATTAAGATGTCGCGAGAAGTGGTGAGAAGAAATACCAAAATCTATCGAGGAATATATCAATCGCACCAAGTTGCTTCTCGATATATATCAAGCTTTAATAAAAGTGTCTTTAGGGTTTAACCACGAATCCAACAAGCGAAACACCGGACCAGCGTGAAGTTGTCATTGATTGAAATATCACTAGTGGGATAAGAGCGAATTCCACCTTTTACCTTCTAGTTATTCATTTATGACTAAATACCTCCTCGAGTAAAAAAATCATGCAGATTACCACTTTAAGAATCTTTAGCTGATGACTGGGTCCCAAAAATATCAAGACAATGACTACAAATGAAACATATGGATAAAATAAGTCTAGATATAATTGTTGAGGACGCGCTCTGATATTTGCACATTTTTCCATCATGCATATCCTATCTAGCAATACCAATCAAATTGCTAAACTGGGGTTAAACCGTGTTCAAAGTTTCCTAAAGCGGATATTTTGGTAGAAGTTTTACTAAATAGGGTAATATATGTCACAAATGCACAACTGTAGGGTAAAAACTGGAATTCACTCGTGGGATAAGCCGGCTTACCTCTATGAAACCTACAAGAGAAACACACGCACACCCTACCAACACCTTCGGGAGATACCGAGTTCAATACACTGATTCGATAGGTCTTGAGATTCATGAAGTCACCACATGCGCCTCTTTACGATAGGGAAACAAGGTTTTCATTAGTGGGATAAGCCGGCTTGCCATCATGAGTGGGAACTTGCATCTTTCGTCATCGGAACAAGCGAGATGTATAAGGATAAACAAAAAACAGTAATCAAGCTAAGATCCTAGTGTACCAACGACACGAGCCAAATCGAGAGGAGTAGAGGAAATGATAATAAAAAGGTAGGCGGCATCACTCACACGTTAGCTTTTGATATGAACCAAATGGATACTCGCTAATAACATGCGTGAGTTGGGCGACACGCTCTACCAAGTGGTGAATGATCATGTGTGTCACGAACGAGCTTTAATCAATGTCCTTTTTTAATACAACAGATCGAGATCGATTTGGTATTCTTCTAAGAAGTCTGCGCATATGGGGTTAGAAGCTACTCAACATAGCAAAGTTGCACATGAGTCGATGTCCAAGGTTGTGGGCGAACACGCTCACTCTTCGCTTAGCTTGTCTTCTATAAAGATATTAAAGAACCAAAACAAAGTTAGACCCCGATTTGGAGTAGACCACTGCCGATGACAATAACAAGGATAAGACGATCTGTTTGACCCATGTCAATGGTTACCTGTTGCCCTGAAACTTAGAAGGCGGATGCTAGACATGGGTTGCCCGCTAAGCCTGAAAAATCGGTTGCCTTCCCCACCCTCTGAATGACAACCAACGCACAGAATCAGCTGCAACGTGTTATTGCATTTTAGCCCCTCATTTTCCTAAAATCATCCCGCAGTATAGAACTTATCCACTTAAATGGAAAGCATATATCGCTTTGGCCTAGATGTTTCCGATATTTACAAAAAAATGTCACTGTTGTGATATACCCCTAGTATTGCTACAAAAATCCGATTATTCCAGCAAAATTCCTCCTCCCGCGTACAAACAATATGTACTATTACAGCAAATCATCGTGACATTTCAAAAATAAATAAGTCTAAAAAGTGGTTAAGCAACAACTTTGTTGCCGCAGATTGATTTGTAACAACAATCACCAACAACCTCAACAAAAATCTCAAACTATTTCAATGAAGGACCTTGTGTTTGCAACAATAATGAAAAATTGGTTAAGCGACAATTTGTTGCTGCCAAAAAATTATTTGCAACAAAATAACCACATGTTTAATCATAAATCACAAATTATTACAACAACAAAACCATGTGCATGAATCATTTAAAAAACATGTAAACATCATCGAAAAATCCGAGGAACCACATGAACTTTTGGAGAAAATCTTGCAACATATGGCGTGTGATTTCACAACAATAGGGACACGAGTTCGTTAGAAGTTGGAAGCACATATGCAACACCGAAAATACAAAAGAAATACAACTTTTAGAAAACACCCAAAATCCTTGCAACATATGGCGTGTGATTTCACAGCAGTAGCTGTAACTTTTTATCCTCTATATGCACATAAATTGGCTAAAATTTCTGATGTGTCTAAGTCATGCTAAAAATTCAGTTTTGGTGCAGCAAAAATTCTGGACATATTCTGCCTTACTATTTTAGATCCATTCTTTTGAGTATCAAAATGATTTTTTACTTGGAACTTTTGATAAGCTAGAATGAATAGAACATTATGTGCTCTCTGGTTCATGAAGATATAATTTTATTCTTGAGTGACATATTTGCAAGCATGATTTCTTTGTACCTCTAATGTCACCTTATAGAAAAAATGGGCAGAAAAATTTGTGTTGAAGTTTTTTCACAGGGAATGGAGGAATATCACACTAAGATGATTCAAGTATGATGAATATCATAAGATGGGGATGCCCATGACACCCCAGTAGATTCATTCAAAAACTCCTGGCTTGAGCACCACTAAACTCTATTTTTGAGCAACACATAATTTTCGTAAAAACTTGAAGCATCCTTGTTTTTTGTGTGTCTAGTTTTGTTTTGAAAATGAAAGGACCGTCATATTGAGTGTTCATAATGCATATGCATGAGCTACTGGACCAAACTCTCTATCTCTGAATGTTCAAAGTAAATTAAGTTGCATGATTATAAAAGAAATGAAGGAATGCCTAAAAGCTGAAATTTATTTTGCGTATGATATTTCTAGTTTCACATGCTCTATTGAGTGATGATTTGTTATGTGCCTTAGTAGTTATAATTCTTTCTAGTATACATAGATGTTTAATTTTAAGTATCATTGTTTGATGATGAATGAATAGTCTATGGATACTATTGCATGCTTTTAGACCTCTTACTAGCCAAAAGATTTGAATTCTTACACAAGCATAGACTTGTTTCCAAGCTCAACTCAAATCCATTGTCTATCATACCTACCTATATAGCACTTTCTATTCCAAGTATAATGTGTGTTTTGCCTCCAACCTTTTCAAAATATCATTTTTGTGTAATTTAAAGCTCATACGAAAGTAAGGTGTGGAAGGAAAATAGCACTATGCATGTTGTGGGTTTGACTGATTATGAGTGATGAGCTAGACCGTAACTATGTTTACTAGGGAAGTCTTTCAACATTGCACCATCAGGGTATTGCACCCTGCGTTGATCATCATTTCTTTTGTTTTGTTGATGGATATCTCTTGTGAAATGAATGGAGGTTATTTAAGAGCAAATATGCATACATTGTTAGAGAAGATCAATGGGCCACTAACCGAAGCCATGCTTAATCATGGTGAAAGTTTCAGCAACGAGCATCCTCAATAGGAAGAGTGAAAAAAAAAAGTAAAAGAAAAAAAGAGTAAAAAAAGAGAGATAGTGGAAAAAGAAAAGAAAAATAGGAAAAAGAAAAAAAGAGTAAGAGAAAAAAGTGAGAGAGGGTTTGAGAGGATGCTCAACGTCTGTTGTTCATATTGTCCTGGTATGGATGGCCTATAGTTGATATACCCATCTATTTTGGTCCTCTGTACAGGCGGCATGAAGGTACCCCATCACGATACTTGGTTGAAACATGTATGTTGAAAAGTCTTGGTAACCTGAAGTTGCGAAACGAGAGGTGTAGTCCTTAGCATTCAAGAAAATGAGGCAACACTAACTCATAAGAGGTCAAACTCATCACACATAGATCTCTTCATGCATGAGATACTTGGTACCCCATCCTTATTATTATTGTTGACATGAATTGCATAACTTAAAACCTTGTTTTATGCTCTCTACTTTTTATTTTGTTGGAGGTTTAGCACATACATTTCCTGCTTGCTTTCTTGTGTTCAAGTGTCAAAAAAAATCATGAAAAGAGAGGACAAATTAAAGAGTCTTCCACAATTATATAGGATTCTTCTAAGCATGCTTTATGATTCATATTATATTACTTATTGTCATTCTTTATTGGCTGAACCTTGTGATACTTTGCATGATTATTTAGAAACTATATATAATAAACTCCAATGTTCATGTTAGTTTTATCACCTTTATGCTCGGGACGAGCATAGGTTAAGCTTGGGGATGTTGATGCATGTAAAATGCATACATGAACTTTGTCCTTTATCATATTGAATTTACACATATTTTCAACACATATGATGTTATTACCATGTTTTATATTGATTTCTGGGGATTTACCAATGATCCTCTTTATTTGGTTTATAACTCTGCAAAACAAGAATTTCCTGTTTTGTGTATTTTTTCACTTTTAGAGACCTATACATAGTCAAATTGACCTGGAATTTTTGGAGCATCATTTTTTCATCGAGAGAAGTACCCTGAAACCTGGAAGCACACTTGGATGGGCCTGAGGCCCAAAAGAAACCAGGTGGCGTGCCCAAACATGTAGGGCGTGCCACCTGCACTCTTTCGGTCGTCGATCGTCCATTCGTGTGATCTTTTCGCCCACCAACGTATTTTGACCTAAAATCACTATATATATGGCCCCGAAGAGTTCTCGGGAGGAGAGCGCCATAGAGAGACAGAAACATAAAAACATAGGCTGCAACAGAGAAGATTGGTGGGGGGACTCCACCGGGGGATCTCCACCTTCTCCAACGTCTTCATCATCATCACCATGATCAAGGGAGAGTAGTCCACCTCTAGACTACAGGTTTGTGGCAGTACATTGATCTATTTCTCTCATGTTCTTCATAGTTCTTAGTGCCATATGAGTTGCCTCACATGATTATGGCCATATTAATTTGTAATACCTATGTGGTAGATCCTTATTCTATGATATTGTTGAATGGATCGTAGCGAACAAGAGGGGGGGGTGAATGGGCGCTACGCAATTTTATGTCCTTTTCAATTTTAGTGCAACGCGGAAGCAAAAGGTGATAGCTTTGATGCTAGAGGTGATCCTAGTATGATCCTAGTCCAGTGCAACAAGCAAAGGAACCAAGCATGATAGTAAAGATAAGGAGCGGGACAACCGGAGGGCGCGGAGACGAGGCAAGGTTTGTTTCCCGCAGTTCCTCCCACAAAAGGGAGTACATCTGCGTTGAGGAGGTGCTAGCCTCACACACGAGGCTAGACGGCCACATCACGAAGGAAGGCCTCACCTTCTTCCTCGAGAGAGCTCCACAAAGGGGCTCTCCCTTCTCCACTAAGGCACCGGTCGAGGCGGTGGTTCCTTCACAAGGTTGGGGCGAGCTCCACAACACTAGGAGGTTCCCAACACCCTATGGGGCTAGCACAACTCCAAGCTAGCCTCCATAGGAGCACTTCCTCCAAGATCGCACCATAGGAACCCTAACACCAAGATCCACTAAGGACTAGCAAGTATTGGTGAAATCTCTCTTGGTAGAACTATAGATCGGGATCTTCTCCACCACTCCATAAAGTTTGGGAAAGATTGGTTGGATGGTTGGGGAGATCCTCAAAGATTAAGCTCAACAACAATGGAGGAGAGAGAGAAGGGATCAAAACGAGCTGGGGAAGAAGGGGCCTTTTTCTAGGGCTCCTCAAATCCAACCGTTATGTGTTGTCTCCGCACGACCGGTACTACCGCTTTGGCAAGTGGTAGTGCCGCTCTGGATTCGAAATCCCCCACAGACTTAGCCACGTGGACTCACAGCGGTAGTACCGCTTGCGGTACCGCTTTGGTACCGCAACGGCCTCTGTAAGTTTCTGGCTTGAGTTACGGTACCTAAGGGGTACCAAAGCGGTACTACCGCTTACAAGCGGTAGTACCGCCCATGGTACCATAGAGGTACCGTAACCCTCTCCGTGGGACTTTTCAGTTCAATCTTCCAGAGTGGTACAGCAGGGCGGTACCAGTAGGGGTAGTGGTACTACCGCTACTGGTACCGGTAGTACCGGTCACACAGTGACTGCTTTTTCTCTTTTCCTCTCCAGCCATGTCACCTCGCAAAACACACACAAAACCAGAAAACCTATAAGCTATGCTTCAGTCCTCCGATCATGATGTGTTCAGCGAGGGCACCGTGCACTTGCAAATCTATCAAAGAAAATCTTTGTACACGGTTAAATTCATTCAAGTGTTGTTATCAAACACACAAAACACGAAGTATAGACTTTGCTCTTTCAATCTCCCCCTTTTTGGTGTTTGATGACAACACAAGAATTTGCAATGGCATAAGATATTATGATAAGGTTCTTAGATTTGCAAAAGCTAGACGGAGTTCCCCCTAGACGTGTGCATAATTGGAATATGCATTTGAATACATATACACACATCCTGGAGAAACAACTCCCCCTAGATTTCACAAACCATGCACATATGCAACAAGTATAAATGACATATTCATATATCATATGCACACTATGGAGGCAACACATGATCATGCAAAGAGCTTTGGGTGGATTTGTCATACCTTTGCCTTGAGAGAATCCAAACATACAATAAGTGCCTCCATAGGATTAGTGTAGCCAAAACAAGAGATAAACAATGAAGACCAAAAGGCTACCACGAAAGACCCCATGCAAAAACCCGTCCTAGTACACAACTTCTCCCCCTTTGGCATCGGAACACCAAAAAGGAGAAGAAACATACAACAAGGACCGGTAAGGTAATACACAACCAAGCTTGCAAAAACCAACAAGGAAAAAAACAAAGCTTGGATGAGACTTCCACAAAGAACATGGAGAGAAAGAACCAAAGAAAAAAGAAGAGGAAAACAAAAGAAAGTCAAAAGGAAACAAGAAGAACCAAAAACTCCTCAAGGAGGAGGTTGGTGGCCGAAGCCACCGTGTGAGAGTATAGTAGTGTGAGATCGCGTAGATGTATCTAGCACCCACGGCTACATATGTTTTGGATTTCTTTATGCATTATGGGGGGAGGGATAGCTCAATAAGTTTAAACCGCACCCCCTATGTTCATGCGTGCTTTTCATCTAGACATATAGTTAAACAGTGGTATGTGCGCACGACGGTCAAGCGAAGTTCGACGGATCAATGATATTTAGCTCATGCCTCAACTTAATGAAATGCTTCTCATCCAAGGGCATTGTGAAGATCTCCGCCAATTGCTCCTTGGTACCAATGAAGGATAGAACAATATCTCCGCGAGCAATGTGGTTTCGAATGAAGTGGTTCCTTATCTCAATGTGCTTCGTATTGCCATGAAGAACCGGATTGTAGGCGATCTTGATGGCGCTCTCATTGTCACACAAAAGAGGAACCTTGCTATACTCGAGTCCATAATCCCGCAAGGTTTGCCTCATCCATAAGATTTGAGCACAACTACTCGCCGCGGCAACATACTCGGTTTCCGCGGTAGAGACGGAGACACAATTTTGCTTCTTCGAGGACCAACACACCAAGGATCTTCCAAGAAAGTGACAAGCTCTGGATGTAGACTTCCTATCAACCTTGTCTCCCGCCCAATCGGAGTCGGTGAAGCCAACCAATGAGAAGTCCGTGTCCCTTGGGTACCATAGTCTGAAGTTTGGGGTATCAACTAAATATCGAAAGATCCTCTTCACCGCCATGATATGGCTTTCCTTCGTACTTGCTTGAAACCGTGCACACATACCGACGCTCAACATAATGTCCGGACGAGAAGCACAAAGGTAAAGAAGCGAACCTATCATCGAACGGTAGAGCTTGGGATCCACCGCCTTGCCGGTCTCATCAAGAGAGAGTTGACATTTTAGGTGCATAGGGGTTCCTATACCGTTGGCCCCCTTCATGTTGAAGTGCTTGAGCATGTCTTGGAGATACTTTGCTTGATTGATGAAGGTGCCTTGTCGCATTTGCTTGATTTCGAACCCGAGGAAGTACTTGAGTTCACCCATCATTGACATCTCAAACCTATTAGTCATCAACTTAGCAAACTCATTATTAAACTTTGTGTTAGTTGAGCCAAATATGATGTAATCTACATAAAGTTGGCATATGAAGAGCTCCCCATTGACTTTCTTAGTAAAAAGAGTGGGATCGATTTTCCCCACTTCGAAGCCACGGTCTTCAAGCAACTCCTTTAGATGCTCATACCAAGCTCTAGGAGCTTGTTTGAGACCGTATAGGGCCTTTTGAGCTTGAAGACATGTTCCGGGAAATGGGGGTCCTCGAACCCCGGTGGTTTCTTCACATATACCTCCTCATGTAAAGGACCATTAATAAAATCACTCTTTACATCCATTTTTTGGAGCTTGAAACCATGGTGAGCGGCAAAGGCCAAAAGGATACGGATGGACTCTAGCCTTGCAACGGGTGCAAAGGTTTCGCCCAAGTCCACGCCTTCAACTTGAGAATAGCCTTGTGCCACCAATCTTTCTTTGTTGTGGATGACGATACCGTGTTCATCTTGCTTGTTCTTGAAGACTCATTTGGTGCCGATAACATTGCGGCAATGATCGGGTCGCTTCATGAGAGTCCACACATCATTCCTCTTGAAGTTGTTGAGTTCCTCTTGCATTGCTATCAACCAATCGGGATCTTCAAGTGCATTGTTGACCTTGAGTGGTTCCACCATAGAGAAAAAGGCGTGGTGGTCACAAAAGTTTGTTAGTTGCCTCCGGGTAGTCACTTTGCTCTTTAAATCCCCAATGACATTACGCAAGGAAAGATACTTGAGGCGCAAATGTCTTGTAGTAGTATCTTCACGGCGAGTATTGGCTATAGGAATAGGATCTTGTGAGTTCTCTTGATATTCATCATGGTTTAGGTACTCGCATTGACCTTCATTGTTGTTGTATGGGGCATCATCATCAATATGAGAGCCAGATGACTCGGGGGTATTGGTAATGGTATTATCCATAGAGATTGTCCCCAAACCATTTGGTGAGGAACTTGAAGCTTGACCTTGGTCACTTGGTGTCAGTTGTTGTGGTAGATGAGCTTGCGGTTGTTGTTGTTGTTGATGTTGAACTTGAGGTTGTAGAGGTAGGCTTGCACTTGATTGTTGTTGTTGTTGATGTTGAACTTAAGGTTGTTGTAGTGGTTGGCTTGCACTTGTTTGATCAATGGAAGAAGCTTGGCCTTGTGGTGTAAATGGCTCCACTTGGGTGGAACTTGGTCCTTCCCCGGTGCTCATAGAAGGTATCTCTTGAGGTCGGCGAATGCCAACACCCATCCTTCCTACGGCGTTCGGGGGAATTGCATCTCCTTTCTCACAAGAAGCACTTCGCTTCTCCAAAGATCTATCATCTTCATCGAATGTCACATCACAAGATTCTACAACTCGCCCATTTGACTTGTTGAAGACTCTATAGGCATGAGAATCTGTTGCATAGCCAACGAAGATTCTTTCTTGAGCTCTTGAATCAAACTTGGATAGACGTGTGTCCTTGACAAGCACATAGCATTTGCATCCGAAGACCTTGAAGTATGACACATTGGGCTTGTTGCCGGTGAGGATCTCATATGGTGTCTTCTCTAGACCCTTGCGAAAGTACAGGCGATTAGTAGCATGACATGCGGTAGAGATAGCTTCCACCCAAAAATTATAGTTGGACTTGTACTCCATCATCATTGTTCGAGCGGCTTCGATTAAGGTTCGATTCTTCCTTTCGGCGACCCCATTTTGTATATGGCGAGGAGTATTGATGTTGGATTCCTTCTTCGCCGAGGAAGTCATCCAAGGTGTAGTTCTTGAACTCCGTTCCATTGTCGCTCCTTATTGCAAGGATCGTGGTGTTGTACTTGCGTTGAACTTGGTTGGCAAACTCTGTCATGGTCCGTTGAGTCTCACTCTTGTGCTTGAAGAAGAATACCCAACAATAGCGTGAATAGTCATCAACGATGACAAGGCAATATTTCTTCCCTCCAAGACTTTCATGAGATGGCGGACCAAAGAGATCAACATGTAGGAGCTCCAAGCATCTTGTGGTAGAGATGATTGTCTTGGCCTTGTGAGGAGCTCCATGCATTTTCCTTGTACGCATGCCCTACAAACACGATCTTTGCAAAAGGAAACATCTTCTTTTAGTCCGAGAATGTGGCCCCCCTTGTGGAGACTTTGCAAAGTCCTCATGTTGACATGGGCTAGTCGGCGATGCCATAACCAACCCTTGTCACCTTTAGCAAATAGGAAAAGAGCGGAAGATGTCGTCTTTCCGGAGAAATCAACAACATACAACCCGCTCTCCACATATCCAACAAAGGCTACACAGAGTGTCTTGCTCCACAAGAAGACCACCATATGTTCATCGAAAAAGGTACAAAGACCCATACGTGCAATTTGATGAACCGAAAGTAAATTGTAACCAAGAGTCTCGACTAGGAGGACATTCACAAGTGAGATGCCGGGTGTTACCACCACCTTGCTGAGACCCAATACCTTCGAGCTTGTGTTGTCGCCATATGAAACGGTAGAATGAGATGGCTCGAGGTCGACAACAATTTCCTTGCTTCCGGTCATATGACTTGTGGCTCCACTATCAACCACCCATTTAGCGCCACCGGAAGCATAGTCCTACAAGGAATCAAGTCTTGGATTTAGGTACCCATTTTTCAATGGGTCCTATCATGTTAGTAACAAGGGGTTTGGGAACCCAAACAGTCCAATCAACTTGTCCTCTTGAGGACCAATAAAGCAAGCACAAATATGTCCATAGTAATCAACAAAAATAACATGAGAAGGGTTGTTAGAGCCGGCGAAGCCCTTCGTGGTGGAGTCGGGAACTCCACCCCTCCTTGAGTGAGAATCATCTTCCTCATGATTGATCCTCATGTTCTCCTTGTTCTTCTTCTTCTTCTTGGTCCTCCTTCTTCTCTTCCTCTTTGGCTTGGAAGCCACTCCTCCTTCATTGCACAAGCCCTCATTGGCTCCATCTTTAGCTTCAACGACTCCCTCCAAGTATTGGACTTGGATTTGGAGTCTATCAATCTTGGCCTTCAAACGATTTACTTCATCTTCATGCTCCGGGTGAGGGTGAGTGATATCGAACACTTGGACCTCCTTTGCCTTGTTCACCGGCAATGTTCCATCAAAGCTTCTTCTTGGAGAGAGTTCATCTTCATGACTAGGCACTTGTGGCTCTTCAACTTGGCAACGTCACCTTCATGATTGCAACAAGCACGATCCTTGCTCAAAGGAAAGTACTCCTTCAAGGCTTCTTCTTGCATTGAGTTGACCTCCATGAGCTTGGCTTTGCTCCTCTTCAAGGAGGCAATTTCTTCTTCATGGTCACAACAAGTAACTTTCTCTTTGCTCATGTGGAGGCACTCCATTAAGGATTCTTCTTGCATGCCGTTCAAACTCAATAGCTTGGCCTTGGTATTATCGAGAGCGGCCATTTCTTCTTCATGATTCCAACATGAATTCTTCTCCTTGCACAAACGGTAATATTCATCCATGGCTTCTTCTTGAAGAGCATTTACCTCCAAGAGTAATGCATTGTGCCTCTTCAAAGAAGCAACTTGATCAACAAGATCATCACAACATGAGTTCGGGCCTCCATCATCTTTTTCCTTGTGAGCTTCCTCTTGAGGATGATCACATATCTCGGTGAGAAGCACATACTTACTCTCCAAGGATTTGAAATCCTTGGTGAGAGTAGCAACTTCCTCGAGAAGTAAATTGTGGTCATCCTCAAGAAGAAGATTCTTCTTCTTGAGCTCACCCACCAATCCAAGAGCATGATCTCGGTCCTTGGTGAGTTGGGAGATGATGGTGTTGTTGGATTCTTCGAGGATAATGACACTAGCTTCAAGATACATGCGCAAATTTTGCTCCTCCTCATGTGCTTGAGTGAGAGAGTTAATCTCATTTGCCGCCTCCCTCTCAAGCCTCTCCTTCTCCTCTATAAGGTCTTGAGCTGCACGAAGTTGAGCCATGAGTTCCTCAACATGGGTCTTGGTATCCCCTTGCATGTTAGTGAGAAAAGCATCCAAACCCACAATCTCACGCTTAATGATGAGACTAGTGGCATCATCAATAGATATGACATTAGAGGAAGATGTGATTTTGGAAGAGGATTCTACCTCCGAAGATACCTTTGCCATGAGGCAACGGGATTTGTTGGTGACGAAGTTCTCATTAGGAGAGTCGAAGAGGGAGGTGGAGGGAGTGGAGATGGCGATGGCGGCCACTCCCTCCTCCTCTTTGTTCGAGCTCTTGTCTTCACGCTCCTCACCTTCATCGGAGGATTACTCTTCACGAATGATGAAGGCTCTTGGCTTCTTGGTGAGGGAGACCTTGGTGTCACCGGGCTTGGAGGAGAACTTGGAGAATCCTTTGGAGAGGGACTTGAACTTATCCTTGCGGACGAGCCTTTCACCATTATCTTCCCTTCTCTCATAGATACAATCCTCAACAAAATGACTTTTTTCGCCGCAATTGTAGCACGTTCTTCCTCTTTGCCCCTCCCTTGGGCTCTTGTAAAAGTTTCTTGAAGAGTCACGAGGTGAATATCTTGAGCCTCCCCTTGGTATTGAGCCTCTTGACTTGTTTTCACCCCAAAAACTCTTTGCGGCGAGAGCCATGTGCTCATGGTAGTTTGTCTTGAGATCATCCGGACTCCACTCCATGGGATCCTCATCGCTCTCACTTGCTTCACGCTCCCTTATCTTCAATGCAAGGTTGGGCTTGCGAGTGTTGTGAGCCTGAGCAACAAGGTCCTCCGCATTCTTCCTGAAGATGTCCAAAGCGATGACTTCACTAAGGACTTCATCGGATGTCATAGCGCGGAAGGAGGCATTTTGGCGGATGGCCGTCAACTTCACTTCCTCATATGGGAGGAGAGCATTGTAGAACTTTATTTTGATTCAATGGTCATCCACAAACGTTGCTCCAAGATCTTGCATTTGTACGGCAAGAGCGATGAGACGACGGTACATTTCTTCCGGAGATTCTCCCTCATTCATGACGAAGTTGTCGGCCATGTTGTTGACTTCATCGAAGCGAGAGCTTTGAATGCTCTCATTTCCGAGGAAGAGCTTGTCGAGTTTATCCCATGCTTCCTTGGCGGTCTTGAAAGAGCGAATGTGAGCCTGATCCTTGGGTGTAATGGCCATGTGAATCATGTTGATGGCGGTGGCGTTGAGTTGGTCATCCACCACTTCTCTTCTAGTCAAGTGCTTCGGGTCTCTTTGTGAATAACCCTCCTCGATGATGCGCCAAAGATCGGTAGACGCGCTGCGCACATGAGAACGCATCAAGAATTGCCAATTTTTAAAGCGTTTGGATTCAAGTAACGGTGGTGAACCATGAGACAAAATATGAGGCATGGGTATCGGGACATTTATGGTGTAATCACTTGGTGGAGGCACCACATGATTACCTCCTAATTGTCCCGCAACCGGTGATTCATCCTTCCCCTTTGAAGAAGTGCCGGCTTCCCCCAAGCCTTTCCTCTTGTTGATTTTTCGTCGATTGAGCAACAAAATAAATAAGAGGAAATGAGGTAGCTTTGGGTGGGGGAACCTTGGCACTTGCCATAGGATCTATGGTGGGGGTTGGTTTTGGAGCTACCAACTTCATCATCATAGCCTTCATTTGGTTAACGATGGATGACTCCAATTTCTTGAGGTCATCCAATGTAGCCGTTGTGCTATTGACGGTAGATGGTGGAGGTGGTAGCTCACCGGGAAGGGACCCATTCTCGGTCGCCTCTTGTTCGGCCATTTCTTAGGCGGCAAAGTCCGAGCAAGAAATCCTTGCTCTGATACCAATTGAATGGATCGTAGCGAACAAGAGGGGGGTGAATGGGCGCTATGCAATTTTTATGTCTTTTTCAATTTTAGTGCAACGCGGAAGAAAAGGGTGATAGCTTTGATGTTAGAGGTGATCCTAGTATGATCCTAGTCTAGTGCAACAAGCAAAGGAACCTCACACAAAAGGGGAGTACGTCTGCGTTGAGGAGGTGCTAGCCTCACACAAGAGGCTAGACGGCCACACCACGAAGGAAGGCCTCACCTTCTTCCTCGAGAGAGCTCCACAAAGGGGCTCCCCCTTCTCCACTAAGGCACCGGTCGAGGCGGTGGTTCCTTCACAAGGTTGGGGCAAGCTCCACAACACTAGGAGGCTCCCAACACCCTATGGGGCTAGCACAACTCGAAGCTAGCTTCCATAGGAGCACTTCCTCCTAGATCCCACCATAGGAACCTGATACGTCCATTTTGCATCACTATTTTATATCATAATTTGCTGTTATTCATTGATATATTTCATATTTGGAGATGATACTTATGTTATTTCACCTATTTTGCATGTTTCATGATTATTGGAGAATTACTCACCAGAGTCAGGATTCTGCTGGAAAAAGCACTGTCAGGATACAGTATTTCTGAAGATCAACAATTGATGGAAAATATACCGAAACTCCTATTTTCGCAGAAGACGGAGCCAACCAAAAGGGGAGGCCGAGGAGGGCCGCCATGGCCCCCCATAGGCTAGCGCGGGCTCCACCCTGGCCGCGCCGCCATGTGGGGAGGGGGCCCACGACCCCCCTCAACCATCTCTCCTTCGCGTACTTCATATCCCGAAAACCCTAAGGCGTAGGGGAGCATCGAGAAGAGACAGAGCCGCCTCTGCGGGGCGGAAAACACCAGAGAGAAAAGAGCTCTCCGGCAGGCTGAAATCTGCCGGGGAAATTCCCTCCCGGAGGGGGAAATCGACGCCATCGTCACCGCAATCGAGCTGGACTTCATTGGGATCATCATCACCATCATCTCCACCGCCGACACCATCATCTCCACCGCTGCACCTCGTCTCCGCTGTAACATCTAGGGTTGAATCTTGATTATTTCATATGGAAACTCTCCCGGTATTGATTACTCCTTGTTATTGATGCTATTGAGTGAAACCATTGAACCAAGGTTTATGTTCAGATTGTTATTCATCATCATATCACCTCTGATCATGTTCCATATGATGTCTTGTGAGTAGTTCGTTTAGTTCTTGAGGACATGGGTGAAGTCTAAATGTTAGTAGTGAACTATGTTGAGTAATATTTAATGGTTTGATATTTAAGTTGTGGTGTGATACGTCTCCAACGTATCGATAATTTCTTATGTTCTATGCCATATTATTGATGATACCTACATGTTTTATGCACACTTTATGTCATATTCGTGCATTTTCTGGAACTAACCTATTAACAAGATGCCGAAGTACCAGTTCCTGTTTTCTGCTGTTTTTGGTTTCAGAAATCCTAGTAACGAAATATTCTCGGAATTGGACGAAACGAAGACCCAGGGGTCTATTTTGCCACGAACCTTCCAGAAGACCGAAGAGCATACGAAGTGGGGCCACGAGGTGGCGACACCACATGGCGGCGCGGCAAGGGGGCCCGCGCCGCCTATGGTGTGGGCCCCTCGTAGGCCCCCGACTCTGCCCTTCCGCCTACTTAAAGCCTCCGTCGCGAAACCCCTGATGCGAAAAACCACGATACGGAAAACCTTACTGAGACGCTGCCGCCGCCGATCCCATCTCGGGGGATTCTGGAGATCTCCTCCGGCACCCTGCCGGAGAGGGGATTCATCTCCCGGAGGACTCTACACCGCCATGGTCGCCTCCGGAGTGATGAGTGAGTAGTTCACCCCTGGACTATGGGTCCATAGCAGTAGCTAGATGGTTGTCTTCTCCTCATTGTGCTTCATTGTCGGATCTTGTGAGCTGCCTAACATGATCAAGATCATCTATCCGTAATACTCTATGTTGTGTTTGTCGGGATCCGATGGATAGAGAATACCATGTCATGTTAATTATCAAGTTATTACATATGTGTTGTTTATGATCTTGCATGCTCTCCGTTACTAGTAGAGGCTCGGCCAAGTTTTTGCTTTTAACTCCAAGAGGGAGTATTTATGCTCGATAGTGGGTTCATGCCCGCATTGACACCGGGACGATGTGACGAAAGTTCTAAGGTTGTGTTGTGCTGTTGCCACTAGGGATAAAACATTGGCGCTATGTCCGAGGATGTAGTTGTTGATTACATTACGCACCATACTTAATGCAATTGTCCGTTGCTTTGCAACTTAATACCGGAAGGGGTTCGGACGATAACTCGAAGGTGGACTTTTTAGGCATAGATGCGGTTGGATGGCGGTCTATGTACTTTGTCGTAATGCCCAATTAAATCTCACTATACTTATCATGTCATGTATGTGCATTGTTATGCCCTCTCTATTTGTCAATTGCCCGACCGTAATTTGTTCACCCAACATGCTTTTATCTTATGGGAGAGACACCTCTAGTGAACTGTGGACCCCGGTCCATTCTTTTAATACTGAAATACAAATCTGTCTGCAATACTTGTTTTACTCGTTTTCTCTCGCAAACAATCATCTTCCACACAATACGGTTAACCCTTTGTTACAGCAAGCCGGTGAGATTGACAACCTCACTGTTTCGTTGGGGCAAAGTACTTTGGTTGTGTTGTGCAGGTTCCACGTTGGCGCCGGAATCTCCGGTGTTGCGCCGCACTACATCCCGCCGCCATCAACCTTCAACGTGCTTCTTGACTCCTACTGGTTCGATTAAACCTTGGTTTCTTATCGAGGAAACTTGCCGCCGTGCGCATCACACCTTCCTCTTGGGGTTCCCAACGGACGTGTCAACTACACGCATCAAGCAAATTTTGGCGCCGTTGCCGGGGAGATCAAGACACGCTGCAAGGGGAGTCTCCACTTCCCAATCTCTTTACTTTGTTTTTGTCTTGCTTTATTTTATTTACTACTTTGTTTGCTGCACTTATATCAAAACACAAAAAATTAGTTGCTAGTTTTACTTTATTTACTATCTTGTTTGCTATATTAAAAACACAAAAAAATTAGTTACTTGCATTTACTTTATTTTAGTTTATTTCATCATGCTTCCTTTTAATTTTACCACAAAAGACATACCGGTAGGACGCGGGTCTATAATTGGGAGAAACAATATAGAAGAATTTTTCACTCATGTTAGTACCACTGAAGATTTTGAAGATAGACACTTGGTAGAACTTACTCCCACTTATGAAATTGCTGCTGCGCATTTAGTTCGCCTGTTGGAAACTAAATTTGTTAATCTCAATCCTATAATCCAACACATGTTTCTTACACTTGGTGATATGGAAGAGGGGGAAAAGAAAGATTTTGTTTTAGAAACCCTTCTTAGAGAATTTGGTGGTCTAGCAAGAGAGGCTAGAAAGGTCTTTGCTAAATTTAATATGCTTGGTTCTCATACTAATTTTGTTAGTCTCCTTGAAAAAATGGACATGGATAGAATAAGGTACACTAATAATGCTAATGATGGTGGGGAGATCAAAGCACCAATACCATGTAAACTCCTAGCTATGAATGATGCACTAGAAAATAACTATGCTTGGCTTGTTCCCGAAAATTTGTTCGATGAGAGTAGCAAGCCCAAGACTAATGAAAAGGGAGACGCTAAAACTTATGTATCCAATATACTATGCATGGTTGAGAAAACTCCAAACCCCGCTGTAGGTGCACCCCCTTTGATAATACTTGATATATACTTTCTGCGCCTAGCTGAAAGGCGTTAAAGAAAAGCGCTTATGGGAGACAACCCATGTTTTTACTCCAGTATTTTTGTTTTAAATTTGTGTCTTGGAAGTTGTTTAATACTGTAGCAACCTCTCCTTATCTTAGTTTTGAGTTTTGTTGTGCCAAGTAAAGTCTTTGATAGAAAAGTAAGTACTAGATTTGGATTACTCGCGCAGTTCCAGATTTCTTTGCTGTCACGAATCTGGGTCTATCTCCCTGTAGGTAGCTCAGAAAATTAAGCCAATTTACGAGCATGATCCTCCGATATGTACGCAACTTTCATTAAATTTGAGCATTTTCGTTTGAGCAAGTCTGGTGGCCTAATAAAATCCATCTTTACGGACTGTTCTGTTTTGACAGATTCTGTCTTTTATTTCGCATTGCCTCTTTTGCTATGTTGGATGAATTTCTTTGATCCATTAATGTCCGAGTAGCTTTATGCAATGTCCAGAAGTGTTAAGAATGATTGTGTCACCTCTGAACATATGAATTTTTATTATGCACTAACCCTCTAATGAGTTGTTTCGAGTTTGGTGTGGAGGAAGTTTTCAAGGATCAAGAGAGGAGTATGATGCAATATGATCAAGGAGAGTGAAAGCTCTAAGCTTGGGGATGCCCCGGTGGTTCACCCCTGCATATTTTAATAAGACTCAAGCGTTTAAGCTTGGGGATGCCCAAGGCATCCCCTTCTTCATCGACAACATTATCGAGGTTCCTCCCCCGAAACTATATTTTTATTCCGTCACATCTTATGTACTTTGCTTGGAGCGTCGGTTTGTTTTTGTTTTTTGTTTTGTTTGAATAAAATGGATCCTAGCATTCACTTTATGGGAGAGAGACACGCTCCGCTGTAGCATATGGACAAATATGTCCTTAGGCTCTACTCATAGTATTCATGGCGAAGTTTCTTCTTCGTTAAATTGTTATATGGTTGGAATTGGAAGATGCTACATGTAGTAACTCTAAAATGTCTTGGATAATTTGATACGTGGCAATTGTTGTGCTCATGTTTAAGCTCTTGCATCATATACTTTGCACCCATTAATGAAGAATTACTTAGAGCTTGCTAATTTGGATTGCATATTTGGTTTCTCTAGAGTCTAGATAACATCTAGTATTGAGTTTTGAACAACAAGGAAGACGGTATGGAGTCTTATAATGTTTACCATATGTCTTTTATGTGAGTTTTGCTGTACCGTTCATCCTTGTGTTTGTTTCAAATAACCTTGCTAGCCTAAACCTTGTATCGAGAGGGAATACTTCTCATGCATCCAAATACTTGAGCCAACCACTATGCCATTTGTGTCCACCATACCTACCTACTACATGGTATTTATCCGCCATTCCAAAGTAAATTGCTTGAGTGCTACCTTTAAAATTCCATCATTCACCTTTACAATATATAGCTCATGGGACAAATAGCTTAAAAACTATTGTGGTATTGAATATGTACTTATGCACTTTATCTCTTATTAAGTTGCTTGTTGTGCGATAACCATGCTTCGGGGACGCCATCAACTATTCTTTGTTGAATATCATGTGAGTTGCTATGCATGTCCGTCTTGTCCGAAGTAAGAGAGATCTACCACCTTTATGGTTGGAGCATGCATATTGTTAGAGAAGAACTTTGGGCCGCCAACTAAAGCCATGATTCATGGTGGAAGTTTCAGCTTTGGACACATATCCTCAATCTCATATGAGAATAATAATTGTTGCCACATGCTTATGCATTAAAGAGGAGTCCATTATCTGTTGTCCATGTTGTCCCGGTATGGATGTCTAAGTTGAGAATAATCAAAAGCGAGAAATCCAAAATACGAGCTTTCTCCTTAGACCTTTGTACAGTGCGGCATGGAGGTACCCCATTGTGACACTTGGTTAAAACATGTGCATTGCAAAGATCCAGGTAGTCCAAGCTAATTAGGACAAGGTGCGGGCACTATTAGTATACTATGCATGAGGCTTGCAGCTTGTAAGATATAATGTACATAACTCATATGCTTTATTACTACCGTTGACAAAATTGTTTCATGTTTTCAAAATAAAAGATCTAGCACAAATATAGCAATCGATGCTTTCCTCTTTGAAGGACCATTCTTTTACTTTTATGTTGAGTTAGTTCACCTATCTCTCTCCACCTCAAGAAGCAAACACTTGTGTGAACTGTGCATTGATTCCTACATACTTGCATATTGTACTTGTTATATTACTCTATGTTGACTATTATCCATGAGATATACATGTTACAAGTTGAAAGCAACCGCTGAAACTTAATCTTCCTTTGTGTTGTTTCAATGCCTTTACTTTGATTTATTGCTTTATGAGTTAACTCTTATGCAAGACTTATTAATACTTGTCTTGAAGTACTATTCATGAAAAGTCTTTGCTTTATGATTCACTTGTTTTACTCATGTCATTACCATTGTTTTGATCGCTGCATTCACTACATATGTTTACAAATAGTATGATCAAGGTTATGATGGCATATCACTTCGTAAATTATCTTTGTTATCGTTTTACCTGCTCGGGACGAGCAGAACTAAGCTTGGGGATGCTGATATGTCTCCGACGTATCGATAATTTCTTATGTTCTATGCCATATTATTGATGATACCTACATGTTTTATGCACACTTTATGTCATATTCGTGCATTTTCTGGAACTAACCTATTAACAAGATGCCGAAGTGCCAGTTCCTGGTTTTCTGCTGTTTTTGGTTTCGTAAATCCTAGTAACGAAATATTCTCGGAATTGGACGAAACGAAGACCCGAGGGCCTATTTTGCCACGAACCTTCCGAGAAGACCGAAGAGCATACGAAGTGGGGCCACGAGGTGGCGACACCACATGGCGGCGCGGCCAGGGGGGCCCGCGCCGCCCTATGGTGTGGGCCCCTCGTCGGGCCCCCGACTCGCCCTTCCGCCTACTTAAAGCCTCCGTCGCGAAACCCCTGATGCGAAAAACCACGATACGGAAAACCTTACTGAGACGCCGCCGCCGATCCCATCTCGGGGGATTCTGGAGATCTCCACCGGCACCCTGCCGGAGAGGGGATTCATCTCCCGGAGGACTCTACACCACCATGGTCGCCTCCGGAGTGATGAGTGAGTAGTTCACCCCTGGACTATGGGTCCATAGCAGTAGCTAGATGGTTGTCTTCTCCTCATTGTGCTTCATTGTCGGATCTTGTGAGCTGCCTAACATGATCAAGATCATCTATCCGTAATACTCTATGTTGTGTTTGTCGGGATCCGATGGATAGAGAATACCATGTCATGTTAATTATCAAGTTATTACATATGTGTTGTTTATGATCTTGCATGCTCTCCGTTACTAGTAGAGGCTCTGGCCAAGTTTTTGCTTTTAACTCCAAGAGGGAGTATTTATGCTCGATAGTGGGTTCATGCTCGCATTGACACCGGGACGGTGACGAGAAAGTTCTAAGGTTGTGTTGTCCTGTTGCCACTAGGGATAAACCATTGGCGCTATGTCCGAGGATGTAGTTGTTGATGACATTACGCACCATACTTAATGCAATTGTCTCGTTGCTTTGCAACTTAATACTTGGAAGGGGTTCGGACGATAACTCTGAAGGTGGACTTTTAGGCATAGATGCAGTTGGATGGCGGTCTATGTACTTTGTCGTAATGCCCAATTAAATCTCACTATACTTATCATGTCATGTATGTGCATTGTTATGCCCTCTCTATTTTTCAATTGCCCGACTGTAATTTGTTCACCCAACATGCTTTTATCTTATGGGAGAGACACCTCTAGTGAACTGTGGACCCCAGTCCATTCTTTTAATACTGAAATACAAATCTGCTGCAATACTTGTTTTACTGTTTTCTCTGCAAACAATCATCTTCCACACAATACGGTTAACCCTTTGTTACAGCAAGCCGGTGAGATTGACAACCTCCACCGTTTCGTTGGGGCAAAGTACTTTGGTTGTGTTGTGCAGGTTCCACGTTGGCGCCGGAATCTCCGGTGTTGCGCCGCACTACATCCCGCCGCCATCAACCTTCAACGTGCTTCTTGACTCCTACTGGTTCGATTAAACCTTGGTTTCTTACTGAGGGAAACTTGCCGCTGTGCGCATCACACCTTCCTCTTGGGGTTCCCAACGGACGTGTCAACTACACGCATCATGGTGTTATTCTTCTAGTGGTGTCATGTGAACGTCGACTACATGATACTTCACCTTTATGGGCCTAGGGGAATACATCTTGTATTCGTTTGCTAATTGAGGGGTTGCCGGAGTGACAGCAACCTGAACCCCCGTTGGTATATCGATGCAGGAGGGATAGCAGGATCTCGCAGTTTAAGGTCGTGGTTAGATTTATCTTAATTACTTTCTTGTATTTGCGGATGCTTGCAAGGGGTTTAATCACAAGTATGTATTAGTCCTAGGAAGGGCGGTGCATTAGCATAGGTTCACCCACACAACACTTATCAAAACAATGAAGATTAATCAACTATATGAAGCGAAAGCACTAGACTAAATTCCCGTGTGTCCTCAAGAACGTTTGGTCATCATAAGTAAACAAACCGGCTTGTCCTTTGTGCTAAAAGGATTGGGCCACTCGCTGCAATTATTACTCTCGCATTTTACTTACTTGTACTATATTTATCTGCTATATCAAAACCCCCTGAATACTCGTCTGTGAGCATTTACAGTGAATCATTCATCGAAACTGCTTGTCAACACCTTCTGCTCCTCGTTGGGTTCGACACTCTTATTTATCGAAATTACTACGATACACCCCTGTTGCGGTCAAAAACCCACCGGCGAGTATCGACGGGCAACACAGTAGAGCCGGGAGGCTCCCAGGATTGCGGTTGACCCTGGTCCCTCGGGCGACGGCCCGCAATGCCTTCTGGCACACGTCCTGGTGCTTACGAGGGCATGCCACCTGACCTATACCTGGTCAGGAAGGTGATGGTTTGCTTCGACTAGTTTCCTGCATGGCAAACACGTAAACATTAAATACGAGCCCCGATCGGCTCTTAAATTGTTCTGTGGATCGGCTCAAAGAGCCGATTGCCCCATGGTTCAAATTAGATTTATAAGGACATGGGGATCATTCTTAATCAATATCAAGATAAACTAATCTACGATAGTCTAGGGTTTTCACCGTATGATCGGAATATCCTATGCGTAATTGAGGCTAGGAGATACGTAAGATGATGGAAAACCAACCCTAAAGAGGCCTAAAAACCAACGTGAAGTTGATCCCCGGAACAATCCCTCTAGAGCTTAATAAACCACACCTTACGCACTACCGGATCCTTCAACCCGTTTATAAGGCCTAACCATACGGATATCAAACCAATCCTTGCAGAACAAGGAGCAACTATGACGGATTAGATCTACTAAATAACGAACAAGCAAGATGCTGCCCTTACACCTAAAATAGGTGTAAGGGCAGCTAGATATCGAGGGGTAGCGTAGCTAAACAAGTATATCGTGAAAGCATTGTCATCAACCCCAAAACACCTAAGATAAGGGTGTTGCTCGCCATCAAAAAGGCTTCGGCACGAGCAACACCAACAACGAATAAGCGATATCGCCTAGATCGCAAGATGCGATCTAGGCAGCATGTTGCTTACCGGGAGAAACCCTCGAAACAAGGGGTGGCGATGCGCCTAGATTGATTTGTTGTGAACATGATCGTCCTCCTTTCTCAATAACCCTAGATACATATTTATAGTCCGTAGACTCTCTAACTTGGGAATAAACCCAACCGTGTACGAGCTAAACTCTATCTCTTAATTCTAACCGACACGTATCCTACTATAATTTACAGATACACGGGCAATCTTGCCCAAACTTCTTGTACAAGGCCGATTCGGGAATATTTTCCATGTATATCTTCTAAGCCCATTTAATCACGGACCATCTCCAGACTTGGTCAAATTCTGGTGATAACACATGCCCCCCTGGTTTTGGCAATGATAATTTCAAAACCACTCTGTTTTTCTTCGTAGGGTCACGTCGTGGCGAAGCAGAACCGTCGCAGTATCCTTCATCATGATGCCTTGCCTTCTCAACTTCTCTGCACGATTTGACAGTTCTTTGGCACCACTTCCTCGGAAACTGTTGTAACATTAACTCCCCCATCCCTTTATTTAACCGCGCCGAGCAGTTCGCCCTTTCATCCTCTTGCTTCGTACTAGCCATCGGCAAAAAACCCCTTTCCTCTGTAGCCATGTCTTCTTCCTCCTCCTCCTCCTCTGCCTCCTCAGGCCTCTCCTACGTATCTTCTCCTCTCCGTGAGCCCACGCCGGAGTGGGACCCGGTGGCGGCGTACAACCACCGCGCCCCGGAGGAGTGGGACATCGAGTCCCATGATTCCTCCGTCTGGTCCGAGGACGACAAGTCCTTGACTGACGGAGAAGACGACTTCCAGTTCCTCGTCGACGGGGAGCTGGAGGCGGGGAGCGAAGACGATCGCTTCTCGTGGGACGGCTACACCTCCTCCGACGAGGAGGGCGAAGAGGAGGACGACGAGTCCTCCGACGAATATCCGCCGGCAAAGCGCTTCCGCGCCGGGTCGGACGACGACGACGACGACGAGGAGGACGAGGCCCCCGTAGAGGGCTACGGGAGCAACGACGAGGAGCCCACCAGCAGCTGCGCCGGCGGCAGCGATGACAACGACGAGGGCAGCAACGGCCCGTAGATTTAGGGACCACTAGTATAGGACTAGTAGTAGTAGCTATCGGCTTTTGTTCTTTCTTCCTTGAGCAATCGGCTCTTCTCTGTAAAAGCCCTTTTATTAATGAAGAAAATATTTCTCAGCCGATTTTGCCTTTTTACCAATTTTGCCGATTGTCAAAGCAAGTCAACACACCAAGAGCCGATGGCAGCGCATCGGCCCTTGCCATAAAATGCGAGCAAGGCCAGCTCCGTTGTCTATTCAAACGGTAACCTGCAACTTATCCGAAAGAGCAACACTCAGACCCCCAAATCGTCGCTCGAACAGATCCAACCCACGGCCACACGAACCTCAGATCTCAATCGCGCAGGCTCAACCCCGCAGCGAATCCAATGGAGGAATCATCCAATGCCAATGCTATGGTCTCCGGCCTGAAGGTAATCCTCAACCGCTCCTCGCTGTCTGAACATAATGCTAGAATTAACAACAAACATCTGAATTAATGCTTCGTTTCGTCATTAATTTCTAGGTATCAGACATTCTACTGCCACATCCTTCTCTTCCAAATTCTCTCTGTCTTGGCCATCGTTCTACCGAGAGTCCTGCCCATTTGATCTCATGCGAGGCAAATAGAATTCCCTTCGTGAACCAAAATCTAGATCTGACCCTCTTGGGCCGACTGCTTACGAGCCTGGCCTAACCCTCCTGAAGATTGGGTTTCATGGTACAATAGAATCTCCAAAACTCACCACGCCACCTGGGAAACCGCAGGAATAGCCGATGCTTTAGCTTTATCACTGTCTCCCCTTGAGAAACATGAAAACCTTCTGAAAACCATCGGCTATTTTTGGTCTGATGCTTTGAATTGCTTCGTGTTTGGCCATGGCCCCATGACACCAACCTTACTAGATGTGGCCATGATCACGGGTTTAGACATTGCATCCCCAAGCCCATCTGCCTTCAGGCTGCCAAAGGTCCCCTACACGCTTTCTTCCAAAACAGATTGCACAAGCTGGGGTGCTTACCTTCGGCGCCACATGAAAAACAAAGGCCCCGTAACAGAGAAAGAACACACGGCCTTCCTGGATTTCTGGTTGGAACACACTTCATATTTTGTGGTCCTTCCCTTGCTCCAACCAAGAATTATCTCTCCCTGGCCTATGAACTTGCCAGAGGCACTCAACTTGGCATTGGCAAACTGTTTCTTGGAGAGGTCTATAGGTATCTCCAGCTAATGTCTGTTAAACTGTTCTCCCAAAAGACAGTCAAAACCGGAGGTCCCTGGTGGTTTATTCAGTTATGGGCTCAGCTGTACTTCCAACACCAGATCCCAAACTTTCCACCCTTAGCTACTTGCACCTTCCCAGATACTAATGAGAGACAGATCCGGTGCACTAGCTACGGCCAAGCTCTATACAGCCTCCCAGGCAGCAAACTAACCTCAAAGGGAGCATCAGAGTGGTTCAGAACTTTCTACCAAGGCCTGGACAACCCTCTCTTCTTTCCTTATACGGAGTCTGAAAATTTTGAAAATCCAGTCTCCTTCAGGCTAGATAGCTTTGCCGATGATGCTGACACTCGGCAATTGTACTCCATCATGATCCGTCCATGCTTCCTTCCAGTTGGCATGAGCACCTCAAACAGGATCATCAAACCTGGTTATGAGTCTTATCAGCCGGTCGTAGCAGCCCGGCAACTTGGTCTTGGACAGGTATCTCCCCACTTTTTCCTGCACCACCTGACAGAGAGCAGAGCTGATCTACCTGATGTCCTCACCAGTCAGAGGTGTTATACCTTCTTTGACACTCTAGCCATCCCAATTCCTCACAACCTATCTTTTACCTCATCAACCGATGGTTTTGAGACTTGGTGGTCCATGTGGAAGACTCACGCCTTCAGGAGAGCTCTGGGACCATTGCTGAAACAACTTGATGCTGAATATGACATCCCTGCAGAACAGGTACCACTACCCACAATTTATTTTGAAGTGGCTTACAATGATTTCCTTTTATAACCTTGCTCTGTCTCTTGCAGCAACAAAACGGTCCAGATCCTGTAGATGATGACGGCTCCCCTTTCAGATTCCTCCCACCAGCTCCGGTGGTCCTTTTCTGCAAAAACTCACCATCTTTGAAAAAGGTTGTGATGCAGAGCCAGCCGACGACACCAAAATCGGCTTCCAAAAACAGAGCATCTTCTAGGCTAGCTGCCCCCCGAGCCTCAGTCAAGGCGAGAACAACAGTGAGGAAAGTAGCTGCCAGGAAGACTCTGAAGCGCCAAAACCCTACTCCAGCTCAAGAAAGTTTGCATGTAGGTTGACCCATGCTTTGGCTGGTTTCATTCATCCTTCCAGGCTTCTGCAGCATACTCGTATTTCTTCTACAGACCTCCACTGAAGAAAACTCCAGTGAGGACACACAGTCCAGTCGAAGGGACTCGAGCTCGGGCAACTCTGAGAAAACCACCACGCTGAGCCAGCCAGACTTGCCACCGTCGGCTTCCAAGAAAAGGTCAGCCCCTGAACCTGCTGTCTCCCAAACTCCCATCAAAGCAGGGCAGGGCAGTCTACGCACAAAGAGCCGATGCATCAAGAGGGCTCGCAAGGAACCGCAAGCCTCTCCATCAAACCAGGAGATATCAGACGTAATCCCCTCCATACTCTCCTTGGCTCATTTTCCATGCTGACCCATTGTTGTTCTCATTGGCTAACAATTCCCTTTGCAGACTGATAACACCTCCAGTGGTGAAGTCGAGGAGGTACCAATGCCATCCGCCACCCTGGACCTAGAAACTTCTATGAGCGTAGCTGACAAGGTGGCCAACTTGGCCAATCCCACAGCCGAAACACAATAGCCGATCGGTTCTTCATCGGCAGTCCCTCTAGTCTCAGGAGAGGTACAACTCTTTCCCTTGGTTCTACCCTCCTCCTTTGCTGTCTCCTGACGTTTTTCTTGTTATCTGTCAGGGTTATGACCTCTCAAGCTTGCTAACCTTTGACCCTGAATCCATCGAACCGGCTACCGCTAAAGCAAATGAGGAGCCAGGACCCAGCGCTATACATGGTCAACTCCAGCACCTCAAGGCCCTTCTTTCCTCTTCCATTGAGACATTGGTTGAAGACTCCGAGGCGGTGAAGGGCGTTCTGGAAGACATCCAGCCTCATCTCCCGGTGACGCTGCAGGTGAAACTTTGGCCAGTTGTAACTCTGTCTGCCTACAGGTCAAGAGTGACATTGGCTCGTCAGAGAATCGACTTGCGCCACGCCCAGCTTCCGTTGAAAGCCGATATTGCAGACAAATGCCAACGACTTAATGAGAAAAAGGTTGCCTTGGATGCCAAGACTGACACATCTGACAACACTGCTGAACTGGCGACCTTGCGAAAAGAGTTGGAGGCCCTTGAAGAGAAGGTTCGGGCAACAAAACAGCTCATTGAAGCTAAGGAAGCTCTTATCGCCCACTCCCTCGAGGAAGCAAAAGGCCTCAAAGCTGAACTGAAGACTGATCTGGCCGAAATCCGCGCCTTGAACAAGCAGCTGGTAGCAGGCAAAGACGAAGACGATGAGGCCGAGATCGCCGAGGTGGATCGTGTTTGTGCTGATGCCCTCCATGCCCTTGAGATGTTCCTTCAGTAGAGTCTCCCTGTGTAATCTGAAAAACTTCATTATCGAGTTTGTACCCTAGAGTCGATGGCTGCATGAAGGTTTACAAATTGCATGTGCTCCCTTACAACTTGCATGTGCTCCCTTACAGGAGGGAGTCTCCCTACCACGACTACGTGACATGTTTGCAGTGAGATCCTTGCTTTTTATTTTTTGGGGCCGATCGCAGGGATCGGCCTTGCCACGTATGTCGATGGATGTTGCTCTTGTTACTCTATCAGGCCGGTGGATAAGACCAGCCTCACCCCGTTTTTTGTCACCTCGATACGATCGCAGCCGTCCAAACTGATTCCAGAGAGCGGCTCTTGGCCTTCCGAGTCCCAAATGTTCATGCCGGCTATCGAAACATCGATCGAGTCATATGCATGCACGACTTCTACGTCGTCTCCATCCCACTGTATCAGACATTGGTGCATTGTAGATGGAATGCAGCAGTTGGCGTGAATCCAATCCCTTCCTAGCAGGACAGCGTAGGTACTCTTGCTGTCGACGATGAAGAATGTTGTTGGGATCGTCTTTCGGCCTACGGTTAGATCCACGTTCAGGACACCTTGCGTCCCCGATGCTTGGCCGTTGAAGTCGTTTAGTGTGACGTTGGTCTTGATCAGATCGGCACTGGAGCGTCCTAAACGCCGTAGCATGGAATATGTCATTATATTTACCATCATCTTCGGGCATGATCTCCATCATCGTCGGCGAAGCACCAAGGTCAATGGCGCCGTCTTCATGATTGTCCTCCATGTAGCAACTATTACAACTACTTTGAAATACTACTCAACATGAAATTTAAAGACAACCATAAGGCTCCTGCCGGTTGCCACAATACAATAATGATCATCTCATACATATTCATCATCACATTATGGCCATATCACATCACCAAACCCTGCAAAAACAAGTTAGACGCTCTCTAATTTGGTTTGCATATTTTACGTGGTTTAGGGTTTTCGATATAGATCTAATCTACCTACGAACATGAACCACAACGTTGATACTAATGTTGTCAATAGAAGAGTAAATTGAATCTTTACTATAGTAGGAGAGACAGACACCCGCAAAGCCTCTTATGCAATACAAGTTGCATGTCGAACGAGGAACAAGTCTCATGAACGCGGTCATGTAAAGTTAGTCCGAGCCGCTTCATCCCACTATGCCATAAAGATGCAAAGTACTCAACTAAAGATAACAAGAGCATCAACGCCCACAAACCATTGTGTTCTACTCGTGCAACCATCTATGCATAGACACGGCTCGATACCACCGTAGGATAACGTTGCATAGAAAACAAAAATTTTCCTACCGCGAACACGCAATCCAAGCCAAGATGCAATCTAGAAGACGGTAGCAACGAGGGGGTATCGAGTCTCACCCTTGAAGAGATTCCAAAGCCTACAAGATGAGGCTCTTGTTGCTGCGGTAGACGTTCACTTGCCGCTTGCAAAAGCGCGTAGAAGATCTTGATCACGATCGGTTCCGGCGCTACGAACGGGCAGCACCTCCGTACTCGGTCACACGTTCGGTTGTTGATGAAGACGACGTCCACCTCCCCGTTCCAGCGGGCAGCGGAAGTAGTAGCTCCTCTTGAATCCGACGAGCACGACGGCGTGGTGTCGGTGGTGGTGGAGAAGTCCGGCGGAGCTTCGCTAAGCGTGCGGGAAGTGGAGGAGCGGGGCGGCTAGGGTTTGGGGAGAGGGGGCGCCGGCCACTATAGGGGTGCGGCCACCTTGGTGGTGTTTGAGGTGGCCGGCCCCCTCCCCCTTGGCCCTCATTATATAGGTGGAACCCCAAGAGGTGGTGTCCAAGTCTTCGAATAAGACCCGAACCAAAAACCTTCCATAGGAGGGGGGAAACCTAGCCAAGCTAGGACTCCCACCAAGGTGGGAGTTCCACCTCCCATGTGGGGGGTGGCCGGCCCCCTAAGGGGAGTCCACTTGGGACTCCTCCCCCACTAGGGTTGGCCGGCCATGGAGGTGGAGTCCCATGTGGACTCCACCTTCCTTGGTGGTTTCTTCCGGACTTTTCTAGAACCTTCTAGAACCTTCCATAGAACCTTCCGCGACATTTTTATTCACATAAAATGACATCCTATATATGAATCTTATTCTCCCGACCATTCCGGAACTCCTCGTGATGTCCGGATCTCATCCGGGACTCCGAACAAATATTCGAACTCCATTCCATATTCAAATACTACCATTTCAACATCCAACTTTAAGTGTGTCACCCTACGGTTCGTGAACTATGCGGACATGGTTGAGTACTCACTCCGACCAATAACCAATAGCGGGATCCGGAGATCCATAATGGCTCCCACATATTCAACGATGACTTTAGTGATCGAATGAACCATTCACATACAATACCAATTCCCTTTGTCTCGCGATATTTTACTTGTCCGAGGTTTGATCTTCGGTATCACTCTCTACCTTGTTCAACCTCGTCTCCTGACAAGTACTCTTTACTCGTACCGTGGTATGTGGTCTCTTATGAACTTATTCATATGCTTGCAAGACATTAGACGACATTCCACCGAGAGGGCCCAGAGTATATCTATCCATCATCGGGATGGACAAATCCCACTCGTTGATCCATATGCCTCAACTCATACTTTCCGGATACTTAATCCCACCTTTATAGCCACCCATTTACGCAGTGGCGTTTGGTGTAATCAAAGTACCTTTCCGGTATAAGTGATTTACATGATCTCATGGTCATAAGGACTAGGTAACTATGTATCGAAAGCTTATAGCAAATAACTTAATGACGAGATCTTATGCTACGCTTAATTGGGTGTATCCATTACATCATTCATACAATGATATAACCTTGTTATTAATAACATCCAATGTTCATGATTATGAAACTAATCATCCATTAATCAACAAGCTAGTTAAGAGGCATATCGGGGACTCTTTGTTGTTTACATATCACACATGTATCAATGTTTCGGTTAATACAATTATAGCATGGTATATAAACATTTATCATAAACATAAGATATATAATAACCACTTTATTATTGCCTCTTGGGCATATCTCCAACAAGTCTCCCACTTGCACTAGAGTCAATAATCTAGATTACATTGTAAGGAACCTAACACCCATGGCATTCCGGTGTTGGTCATGCTTTGCCCTAGGGAGAGCTTTAGTCAACGGATCTGCTACATTCGGATCAGTGTGTACTTTGCAAATCTTTACTTCTCCATCTTCGATGTACTCGCGAATCGAGTGGTAACGCAGCTTGATATGCTTCAGCCTCTTGTGTGACCTTGGTTCTTGTGCATTGGCGATGGCACCCATGTTGTCACAGTATATGACTAGTGGGTCCAATGCACTCGGAACCACACCGAGCTCTACAATGAACCTCTTCATCCATACCGCTTCTGATGAAGCCTCTGAAGCCGCTATGTACTCCGATTCTGTTGAAGACTTCGCCACCGTGCACTGCTTCGAGCTTGCCCAGCTTATACCGCAGACACCATTCAATATAAACACGTACCCGGACCGTGACTTAGAGTCATCGGGATCGGTGTTCCAACTTGCATCGGTGTAACTTGTTACAACGAGCTCTTGGTCACCTCCATAACAAAGAAACATATCCTTAGTTCTTTTTAAGTACTTCAGGATATTCTTGATCCGCTGTCCAATGGCTCCATTCCTGGATCACTTTGATATCTCGCTAGTCAAACTAACGAGCATGCGCTATATCCGGTCTTGTACATAGCATGGCATACATAATAGAGCCTACCGCCGAAGCATAGGGGATCCGATTCATCCTTTCTCTTTCTTCTGCCGTAGCCGGTCCTTGAGTCTTACTCAAGACCTAGCCCGGTAACATAGATAAAAACCCTTTCTTACTTTCGTCCATTCTAAACTTCTTTAGAATCTTGTCCAGGTATGTACTCATGATAGCCCTATTAGGCGTCTTGATCTATCTCTATAAATCTTGATGCCTAATATATACGATGCTTCACCAAGGTCTTTCATTGAAAAACTATTATTCAAATAACCTTTTACACTGCTTAATAGTTCTATATCATTCCCAATCAATAATATGTCATCTACATATAATATCAAGAATGCTACAGAGCTCCCACTCACTTTCTTGTAAATACAGGCCTCTCCATGACACTGTATAAACCCGAAGTCTTTGATCACCTTATCAAAACGTCGGTTCCAACTTCTTGATGCTTGTTTCAGTCCATAGATTGAACGCTGAAGTTTGCATACTTTGTCAGCATTTTTAGGATCGACAAAACCTTTGGGTTGTACCATATACAACTCTTCCTCAATGTCTCCATTAAGGAATGCCGTTTTGACATCCATCTGCCAAATCTCATAATCGAAAAATGCAGCTATTGCTAACAAAATCCTCACAGATTTTAGCTTCGCTACGGGTGAGAAAGTCTCATCGTAGTCAACTCCTTGAATTTGTCGGAAACCCTTTGCGACAAGTCGAGCTTTATAGACAGTAATATTACCATCAAGCATCTGTTTTTCTCTTGAAGATCCATTTATTCTCAACAGCCTTTCGGCTATCAGTGTAAGTCTACCAAAGTCCATACTTTGTTATCATACATGGATCCCATTTCGGATTTCATGGCTTCTTGCCATTTGTTGGAATCCGGGCTCATCATTGCTTCTTCATACGTCGCAGGTCCTCATTATTGTTATCCACAATCATGACATTTAGACAAGGATCATACCAATCGGAGTGGCACGTTCCCTTGTCGATCCGCGAGGTTCAGTAGTTTCCTCGTTCGAAGTTTCATGATCATTATCATTAGCTTCCTCTCGTTGCCGGTGTAGGCGGTACAGGTACAACTTCCGGTACTGCGCTACTCTGATCAACGAGTATAGATTCATTAATCTCATCGAGTTCTACTTTTCTTCCAGTCACCTCTTTAGTGAGAAATTCTTTCTCAAGAAAGGTTCCGTTCTTAGCAACAAAGATTTTGCCTTCGGATCTGTGATAGAAAGTGTACCCTATAGTTTCCTTAGGGTATCCTATGAAGACGCATTTCTCCGCTTTGGGTTCTAGCTTGTCCGGTTGTAACTTTTTTACATAGGCTTCGCAACCCCAAACTTTAAGGAACGACAGTCTTAGGTTTCTTATTAAACCATAATTCATACGGTGTCGTTTCTACGGATTTTGATGGTGCTCTATATAAAGTGAATGCGGTCGTCTCTAATGCATAACTCCAAAATGATAACGGCAAATCAGTAAGAGACATCATAGAACGAACCATATCTAAGAGAGTTCGATTACGACGTTCGGACACACCGTTTCGTTGTGGTGTTCCCGGCGGTGTCAATTGTGAAAGTATTCCGCATTTCTTTAAATGCATGCCAAACTCATAACTCAGATATTCACCTCCACGATCAGATCGTAGAAATTTAATCTTCTTGTTACGTTGATTTTCTACTTCACTTTGGAATTCCTTAAACTTCTCAAAAGTTTCGGATTTATGTTTCATGAAATAGATATACCCATATCTACTCAGATCATCTGTGAAGGTTAGAACATAACGATAACCACCGCGCGATGCTACACTCATTGGTCCGCACACATCGGTATGTATGATTTCCAATAAGTCAGTAGCTCGCTCCATCATACCGTAAAATGGAGTCTTAGTCATTTTTCCCATTAGACATGCTTCGCATCTATCAAGTGACTCAAAGTCAAGTGATTCAAGTAATCCATCGAGTATGGAGTTTCTTCATGCGTTTCACTCCAATATGACCAAGACGACGATGCCACATATAAGTAGAATTATCATTCAATTTAATTCGCTTAGCATCAATGTTATGTATATGCGTATCACTACTATCGAGATCTAATAGAAATAAGCCATTCTTTTGTGGTGCTCGACCATAAAAGATATTATTCATAAAAATAGAACAACCATTATTCTCGGACTTGAATGAATAACCGTCTTGCATTAAACAAGATCCAGATATAATGTTCATGCTTAACGCAGTACATAATAACAATTATTTAGGCTTAAAACTAATCCCGAAGGTAGATGTAGAGGAAGTGTGCCGACTCGCGATCACATTGACCTTGGATCCGTTTCCAACGCGCATCGTCACTTCATTCTTCGGTAGTTGTCGTTTATTCTTTAGTTCCCTGTTTCGAGTTACGTATATGAGCAACCGAACCAGCATCAAATACCCGGTACTAGAACGAGAACTAGTGAGATAAACATCTATAACATGTATATCAGATATACCTTCTTTCTTCTTCTTGACAAGGCCGCTCTTCGGATCCGCTAAATACTTGGAGCAATTACGCTTCCAGGTGTCCCTTCTCTTTGCGTGAATAGCACTCAAGCATCGAGCTTAGGGCCGTTCTTAGGTTTCATAGGAGGCGTGGCAGCTTTCTTGCCACCCTTCTTGAATTTTCCCTTAGACTTGCCCCTGTTTCTTGAAACCGGTGGTCTTGTTGACCATCAACACTTGGTGCTCTTTCTTGATCTCAATCTCAGCAGCTTTTAGCATGCCAAAGAGTTCAGGTAACTCCTTGTTCATGTTCTCGCATATTGTAGTTCATCACAAAGTTCTTGTAACTTGGTGGCGATGATTGAAGGACACGATTAATCCCCAGTCCGTTAGGAATCACTATTCCCAAGTCACCGAGTTTCTTCGCATGCCCGGTCATGGCGAGCATGTGCTCACTAATGGAGCTGCCTTCTTCCATCATACAATCGAAGAAATGTTTCGATGCTTCATAGCATTCCACGGCCGCATGAGTCTCAAAATAGCTTTCAGCTCATTCATCAACTCATGAGGATCGTGGTGCTCAAAACGTTTTTGAAGATCGGATTCCGGACCGCACAGGATGGCACACCGAACTTGAGAGTACCGAGTTTTCCGAGTCTCGTAAACAGCTTTTACTTCATCGGTTTCAGTTTCACAGGAGGGTCACCTAGCGGTGCATTAAGCACATATTGCAGATTTCCGCCGGAGAGGAAGATCCTCACATGACGGAACCGATCGGTGAAGTTGCTACCGTTGCTCTTAAGCTTTTCTTTCTCTAGGAACTGATTAAAATTGATTGAGGACGCCATCTCTACAACATATATTTGCAATAGTTTAGACTAAGTTTATGACAAATTGAGTTCAAATTTTAATTCAACATAATTAAAAATCTAGGTGAACTCCCACTCAAAACAATATCCCTCGCATTGTCTTAGTGATCACACAAACCAAATCCACCGCACCTAAACCCGATCATCACGAGAAAGGTGTGATTTCAATGGTGAACACTCAAAGTGTTCATCATATCAATCATATGATTCATGCTCTACCTTTCGGTATCATGTGTTCCGAGACCATGTCTGTACATGCTAGGCTCGTCAAGGCCACCTTAGTATCCGCATGTGCAAAACTGTCTTGCACCCGTTGTATGTACTCATCGAATCTATCACACCCGATCATCACGAGATGCTTCGAAACGACAAGACTTGATAACGGTGCTACTAAGTATGAACACTTTATTATCTTGAGATTTTAGTGAGGGATCATCTTATAATGCTACCGTCGCGATCTAAGAAAAATAAGATGCATAAAAGGATTAACATCACATGCAGTTTATATGTGATATGATATGGCCCTTTTGTCTTTGCGCCTTTGATCTTCATCTCCAAAGCACGGACATGATCTCCATCATCTTCGGGCATGATCTCCATCATCGTCGGCGAAGCACCAAGGTCAATGGCGCCGTCTTCATGATTGTCCTCCATGTAGCAACTATTACAACTACTTTGAAATACTACTCAACATGAAATTTAAAGACAACCATAAGGCTCTCTGCCGGTTGCCACAATACAATAATGATCATCTCATACATATTCATCATCACATTATGGCCATATCACATCACCAAACCCTGCAAAAACAAGTTAGACGCTCTCTAATTTGGTTTGCATATTTTACGTGGTTTAGGGTTTTCGATATAGATCTAATCTACCTACGAACATGAACCACAACGTTGATACTAATGTTGTCAATAGAAGAGTAAATTGAATCTTTACTATAGTAGGAGAGACAGACACCCGCAAAGCCTCTTATGCAATACAAGTTGCATGTCGAACGAGGAACAAGTCTCATGAACGCGGTCATGTAAAGTTAGTCCGAGCCGCTTCATCCCACTATGCCATAAAGATGCAAAGTACTCAACTAAAGATAACAAGAGCATCAACACCCACAAACCATTGTGTTCTACTCGTGCAACCATCTATGCATAGACACGGCTCTGATACCACTCGTAGGATAACGTTGCATAGAAAACAAAAATTTTCCTACCGCGAACACGCAATCCAAGCCAAGATGCAATCTAGAAGACGGTAGCAACGAGGGGGTATCGAGTCTCACCCTTGAAGAGATTCCAAAGCCTACAAGATGAGGCTCTTGTTGCTGCGGTAGACGTTCACTTGCCGCTTGCAAAAGCGCGTAGAAGATCTTGATCACGATCGGTTCCGGCGCCACGAACGGGCAGCACCTCCGTACTCGGTCACACGTTCGGTTGTTGATGAAGACGACGTCCACCTCCCCGTTCCAGCGGGCAGCGGAAGTAGTAGCTCCTCTTGAATCCGACAAAGCACGACGGCGTGGTGTCGGTGGTGGTGGAGAAGTCCGGCGGAGCTTCGCTAAGCGTGCGGGAAGTGGAGGAGCGGGGCGGCTAGGGTTTGGGGAGAGGGGGCGCCGGCCACTATAGGGGTGCGGCCACCTTGGTGGTGTTTGAGGTGGCCGGCCCCTCCCCTTGGCCCCTCATTATATAGGTGGAACCCCAAGAGGTGGTGTCCAAGTCTTCGAATAAGACCCGAACTAAAAACCTTCCATAGGAGGGGGGAAACCTAGCCAAGCTAGGACTCCCACCAAGGTGGGAGTTCCACCTCCCATGTGGGGGTGGCCGGCCCCCTAAGGGGAGTCCACTTGGGACTCCTCCCCCACTAGGGTTGGTCAGGCCATGGAGGTGGAGTCCCATGTGGACTCCACCTTCCTTGGTGGTTTCTTCCGGACTTTTCTAGAACCTTCTAGAACCTTCCATAGAACCTTCCGCGACATTTTTATTCACATAAAATGACATCCTATATATGAATCTTATTCTCCGGACCATTCCGGAACTCCTCGTGATGTCCGGGATCTCATCCGGGACTCCGAACAAATATTCGAACTCCATTCCATATTCAAATACTACCATTTCAACATCCAACTTTAAGTGTGTCACCCTACGGTTCGTGAACTATGCGGACATGGTTGAGTACTCACTCCGACCAATAACCAATAGCGGGATCTGGAGATCCATAATGGCTCCCACATATTCAACGATGACTTTAGTGATCGAATGAACCATTCACATACAATACCAATTCCCTTTGTCTCGCGATATTTTACTTGTCCGAGGTTTGATCTTCGGTATCACTCTCTACCTTGTTCAACCTCGTCTCTTGACAAGTACTCTTTACTCGTACCGTGGTATGTGGTCTCTTATGAACTTATTCATATGCTTGCAAGACATTAGACGACATTCCACCGAGAGGGCCCGGAGTATATCTATCCGTCATCGGGATGGACAAATCCCACTCGTTGATCCATATGCCTCAACTCATACTTTCCGGATACTTAATCCCACCTTTATAGCCACCCATTTACGCAGTGGCGTTTGGTGTAATCAAAGTACCTTTCCGGTATAAGTGATTTACATGATCTCATGGTCATAAGGACTAGGTAACTATGTATCGAAAGCTTATAGCAAATAACTTAATGACGAGATCTTATGCTACGCTTAATTGGGTGTATCCATTACATCATTCATACAATGATATAACCTTGTTATTAATAACATCCAATGTTCATGATTATGAAACTAATCATCCATTAATCAACAAGCTAGTTAAGAGGCATACTAGGGACTCTTTGTTGTTTACATATCACACATGTATCAATGTTTCGGTTAATACAATTATAGCATGGTATATAAACATTTATCATAAACATAAGATATATAATAACCACTTTATTATTGCCTCTTGGGCATATCTCCAACACGGATGTGTGTCCACTTTCATGGCAAACTGTCCGAAGAGCAATCGGCCTTGTTCTATCGCCATTTGGATCTGCTGATGAAACACCTTGCAGTCATTGGTAGTATGGGTGAACGAGTGATGCCATTTGCAGTACGGCCTCCCATTCAATTCTTGTGCTGTAGGGATTTTATGGCCGTCGGGTAACTTCAGTTGTTTTTCCTTGAGCAATAGATCGAAAATCTGCTCAGCTTTGCTCAAATCGAAGTCAAACCCTTTTGCAGGCCCTTGTGGTTTTACCCATTTGCAGGACACGGGATTTGCCCCCCGAGCCCATTCAGCTACAGCCACCTCGAGGTCCGGTGCAGGATCTTCAGCTTCTTCCATCTCAACCAGGCCCACCGGACGCTTGAACTTGTCTTGGTACAATTCAGGGTGCCGCTGCTCATATGATGTGAGTTTCTGCACCATGTGCGACAATGAACTGTACTCTGCTTGGGAAGTCAGATCCTTGATCGGCGTTGCGAGGCCCACTACTGCCAGCTCGACTGCTTCTTTCTCCGATAAACGAACCGAATAACATCGGTTCCTGACAGTCCTGAAACGTTGGATGTATTCAGCCACTGTTTCTCCCCGCTTCTGCCGCATCTGTGCTAGATCGGCAATGCCCGCTTCGGTAGCATCCAAGTGATATTGCACGTGAAATTGCTCCTCTAGCAGCTTCCATGTGCGGACTAAGTTTGGTGGAAACGAGGTGTACCACCCAAAGGCTGATCCCGTAAGAGATTGTGCGAAAAACCTCACACGTAACGGGTTTGATACTGAAATCAAGCCCAACTGTGCCAAATATCGGCTTACGTGCTCTATTGAGGTAGATACTTCTACTCCATTGAATTTTGAGAATTCAGGGAGCCGATATTTGGGTGGCAGCGGGATCAGATCGTACTCGTCGGGGTACGGCTTGGAATAGCCGATTGTTTTCCTCTTCGGCAAGATGCCGAACTGGTCTCTCAAGATGGTGCTGATCTGTTCCATGGTATTAGCTGTAGGGACCGAGCTCTCATGACTCGTTCCAGTAGCATATTTTGCCAACCATGCTTGTTTGTCAGCGTCTGCTCCAGAAATCCCTGTTGGTGCAACCTGGCTTGTGCGCGCCAAGACATTGCAGTCCGGCACGTATGTGCACACGTATCCATGTGGGATCTCCTTAGGTGGCTCATATAGGAACTGGCAATCGCTAGGATCGCCTCCAACCTTGTAGACGACGTACGCCGGTGAACCCGACGGTTCTGGTGCTGCAAGCGCGAATGGTAGCGGTGGTCTGATCTGGAGTGGTGTCTCTCCCTGGTGAGTCCCTAGGGTAGGTCCTGACGGGGAGTACTGATGCTTCATGATTTCATGCACCACACGGACCGCGACGCGCTCGAGAGTATTCACCAGGCTCTCAGAGTAGCGGTGCAGAGAATGAGCCGCCATGTAATTGATTTCCTGGCGCAGAGCTCTGGTACGTTCCTCCGAAGGGGTAGACAGATCCACCCCGTCAAGAACACCTTCAGGGGAGAACCCTTTCCACCTTACGCCATGGGAACGGGTCCTCACGAAGGAGCCGATGAGATCGGCTTCCAAGATGGCTTTCATCTCATCATACTTCTTCTTTTGCTCTTCCGGCAGATCTGCGTACGTGACTGGTTCGCCAACCACCTCCTCCGCAGCTTTTGACATGGTTGCTGCATATGTCGATGTTGTTGTTGTTGCAGAACGTCCCACCGGGCGTGCCAGAATGTGTTGCGGTCAAAAACCCACCGGCGAGTATCGACGGGCAACACAGTAGAGCCGGGAGGCTCCCAGGATTGCGGTTGACCCTGGTCCCTCGGGCGACGGCCCGCAATGCCTTCTGGCAAACGTCCTGGTGCTTACGAGGGCGTGCCACCTGACCTATACCTGGTCAGGAAGGTGATGGTTTGCTTCGACTAGTTTCCTGCATGGCAAACACGTAAACATTAAATACGAGCCCCGATCGGCTCTTAAATTGTTCTGTGGATCGGCTCAAAGAGCCGATTGCCCCATGGTTCAAATTAGATTTATAAGGACATGGGGATCATGCTTAATCAATATCAAGCTAAACTAATCTATGATAGTCTAGGGTTTTCACCGTATGATCGGAACATCCTATGCGTAATTGAGCCTAGGAGATACGTAAGATGATGGAAAACCAACCCTAAAGAGGCCTAAAAACCAACGTGAAGTTGATCCCCGGAACAATCCCTCTAGAGCTTAATAAACCACACCTTACGCACTACCGGATCCTTCAACCCGTTTATAAGGCCTAACCATACGGATATCAAACCAATCCTTGCAGAACAAGGAGCAACTATGAAGGATTAGATCTACTAAATAACGAACAAGCAAGATGCTGCCCTTATACCTAAAATAGGTGTAAGGGCAGCTAGATATCGAGGGGTAGCGTAGCTAAACAAGTATATCGTGAAAGCATTGTCATCAACCCCAAAACACCTAAGATAAGGGTGTTGCTCGCCATCAAAAAGGCTTCAAGACGAGCAACACCAACAACGAATAAATCGATCATCGCCTAGATCGCAAGATGCGATCTAGGAAGCATGTTGCTTACCCGGGAGAAACCCTCGAAACAAGGGGTGGCGATGCGCCTAGATTGATTTGTTGTGAACGTGATCGTCCTCCTTTCTCAATAACCCTAGATACATATTTATAGTCCGTAGACTCTCTAACTTGGGAATAAACCCAACCGCGTACGAGCTAAACTCTATCTCTTAATTCTAACCGACACGTATCCTACTATAATTTACAGATACACGGGAAATCTTGCCCAAACTTCTTGTACAAGGCCGATTCGGGAATATTTTCCATGTATATCTTCTAAGCCCATTTAATCACGGCCCATCTCCAGACTTGGTCAAATTCTGGTGATAACAACCCCCTATACTTGTGGGTCATCAGAACCCTAACACCAAGATCCACTAAGGACTAGCAAGTATTGGTGAAATCTCTCTTAGTAGAACTATAGATCGGGATCTCCTCCACCACTCCACAAAGTTTGGGCAAGATTGGTTGGATAGTTGGGGAGATCCTCAAAGATTAAGCTCAGCAACAATGGAGGAGAGAGAGAGAAGGGATCAAAACGAGCTGGGGAAGAAGGGGCCTTTTTATAGGGCCCCTCAAATCCAACCGTTATGTGATGTCTCCGCACGACCGGTACTACCGCTTTGGCAAGCGGTAGTACCGCTCTGGATTCGAAATACCCCACAGACTTAGCCACGTGGACTCACAGCGGTAGTACCGCTTGCGGTACCGCTTTGGTACCGCAACGGCCTCTGTAAGTTTCTGGCTTGAGTTACGGTACCTAAGGGGTACCAAAGCGGTACTACCGCTTACAAGCGGTAGTACCGCCCATGGTACCATAGAGGTACCGTAACCCTCTCCATGGGACTTTTCAGTGCAATCTTCTAGAGCGGTACAGCAGGGCGGTACCAGTAGGGGTAGCGGTACTACCGCTACTAGTACCGGTAGTACCGGTCACGCAGTGACTGTTTTTTCTCTTTTCCTCTCCAGCCATGTCACCTCACGAAACACACACAAAACCAGAAAACATGTAAGCTATGCTTCAGTCCTCCGATCATGACGTGTTCAGCGAGGGCACCGTGCACTTGCAAATCTATCAAAGATAATCTTTGTACACGGTTAAATTCATTCAAGTGTTGTTATCAAACACACAAAACATGGAGTATAGACTTTGCTCTTTAATTTGTGGTATGATATCTGATCGTATTATGTGTAAAATGTATTGATTGATGCATATTATACACCCTGTTCTTAAGTATTTATTCTGATCCAACATCTACGCAAGAGCGTGTGTGCTGGAATTTTGGGCATTTGGCCTTTGGCCCACGGCCCATTATCAAATTCTGAAACTCACATGGCCCATTCCAATAATCAGTGGCAGCACTAGTGGGGGCTGAAGTTTAGGGTTCACATTGCTAGTTGGGAGGGAGTTGGAGTGGTATATAAGGTGGGCTGTTATAGTCCTAGTAAGTGAGTGAGAAGAGAGAGAGAGCCCTCGCGCACTCCTCCTCCTCCTCCGCCGCCTGCCTCGCCTCGCCACGCCACGCCTCGCCTCGTCACGACACGTCACGACGCGCCGCGGGTTGCGGGAATCTCGCCGAGCCGAGCTTACCTTTTTGCTGTTTGGGAAATTAATTGTGTAATCAATTTTGAGTCATTAACGGACGCGTTACTCAGCCGTTTTGCCTTCCGGTTTTTCTGGATCGTGGCTGTGCCGACTCGGACGTGGGCTGCGCCCCACGACCTTCCCGAACCGCACTATATAAGACCCTGCGCAACCCTAGCCGCCGTAATAAGACGAATACGCGACTACCTGTTTCCAGTTCATTGCGCCACCACCTTCGTCTTCCTCATCCCGTCCGTCGGCGTGCACCGCCTGCCGGGACAGTAGGCCTCCGGAACCCTGCCTCTCGTGAACCTGTACGGGTGAGGGGCAATCAGGTTTTTGGGGAGCGCTCCGACGCGACTACTGGCATCACGACGTCGTCATCGGACGACGAGTTCCTCCACACCAACAACTTCTTCCCGGACCTCAGCGACTTCTGCGGCAACCTCAACATGGGCGACAACGATGCTGCTGCAAAGTATGTGATCTTATCGTCACTCTTTCAGTTTCTATTAGAGTTTCTTCTTCCAGTTTGTGTGGTAGATGCGATCAGTTTATCTTGTTTAGATGTGATCTGTTCATCTACCTTACTAGTCTGCATGATTAGTTTATTTGTTATTTTCGTAGTCATGATTTATCAATTATTTGTATGGATTATTTCATATGGATATTTGCTTATATATTCAACAATCCAAAAACCTGATTTTAGGTAAATCAATTCAAGCAGCGTTGCTGCCGCTACTCGACGTCCCCTCTTTGATTGTATGCATTACAAGAGGTGGCGCACAAAGGCAGTTCTATGGTTTACAAACCTAGGCTGTTTTAGCGCCACAGATGCTAGACCTGAGGGGCCTCTCTCTGCAGAGGAGCAGGAAAAGTTTGAGAAGGTCGACGCCATGTTTAAGGCGGCCTTGTTCAGCATTCTTGGGGACAACATTGTTGACCCGTACATGGCTTTCGACCATGGTAAAGATGTGTGGGATGCGCTCGAGGCCAAATTTGGGGTCTTGGACGCTGGCACTGAATTGTATGTCATGGAGCAATACTATGACTACAGGATGACTGATGAGCGCTCCGTGGTTGAGCAGGCTCATGAGATTCAGTCCCTTGCCAAAGAACTCGAGCAGTTTAAGTGTACCTTACCTGACAAATTTTGTGGCCGGCGGCATTATTGCCAAGCTTCCTCCCTCGTGGAGGAACTTTGCTACTTCTCTGAAACATAAGAGACAAGAGTTTTCCGTTTCGGATCTCATTGGCTCGCTTCATGTGAAAGAGAAGGCGAGAGCAAAGGACACACGCGCTCGTAGTTGTAAGGGAGGTTCTAGTGCCAATGTGGTACAGAAGAAGAACTTCCAATCTCACAAGTCTAAGAACAAGAACAATAGAAAAGGCAAGTTTGACGTGAAGAACAAAGCCTCCAACTCAACCAACTTCAAGAGGAAGACTCCTTATAAGAAGAAAGGGAACTGCCATGTTTGTGGCGCTCCTGGACATTGGGCTCCTCGATTGCCCGTAACGCCATGATCGGCGTGAGAACAGCGGCAAGTCCGCAAATGTTGTTATTGGTGTTGATACCGAGATGAAGGACGTTGGGTACGGTACTTATCCTACCGTCCTTTCAGTATGTAATTCTCCTGATTGGTGGATAGACACCAGAGCCAATACACATGTATGTTCTGATGTCTCTATGTTTTCTTCTTATCAGGTCGCAAGGACTTCTTCCGTGCTGATGGGAAAAGGCTCACGTGCTTCTGTTCGTGGTGTTGGTACGGTGGATCTGAAGTTTACTTTGGGAAAGACCATCCAGCTGAAGAATGTGCAGCACGTTCCTTCCATTAATAAGAATCTCGTTAGCGGATCGCTTTTATGTCGAGATGGTTTTAAGTTGGTTTTTGAGTCCAATAAAGTTGTAATTTCCAAGTGTGGACAATTTGTTGGAAAGGGTTATGTGTGCGGAGGCTTGTTCCGCTTATCTTTGTCAGACTTATGTACTCAAATTATTAATCACGTTTGCAATAATAGTGAGTCCGATATTTGGCATTCACGACTTTGTCACATTAATTTTGGGTGCATGACGCGGCTAGCGAATATGAATATAATTCCGAAATTTGCTATTGTCAAGAAATCCAAGTGCCAAGTATGTGTGCAAGCTAAGAAACCACGTAAGTCTCACAAGACTACGGAGGCAAGAGACTTGGCACCGCTGGAGCTTATACATTCGGATCTTTGTGAAATTAATGGTGAATTGACAAAAGGAGGAAAAAGATACTTCATGACTTTAATTGATGACTCTACTCGATATTGTTATGTGTACCTCCTGAAATCTAAAGATGAAGCTCTTAATCACTTCAAAATCTTTAAAGCTGAAGTAGAATACCAACTTGATCGAAAGATCAAGCGGCTAAGGTCTGATCGTGGTGGAGAGTATTTTTCCAACGAGTTTGATTCTTTTTGTGCGGAACATGGTATTATCCATGAGAGGACGCCTCCCTACTCACCTCAGTCAAATGGGGTGGCCGAAAGAAAGAACCATACTCTAACTGATTTGGTTAACGCCATGTTAGATACATCGGGTCTCTCCAAGGCATGGTGGGGGGAAGGCGATATTGACTGCATGTCATGTCCTAAACCGTGTCCCCACAAAGAATAAAACCATTACCCCGTTTGAGGAATGGGAAAGGAAAAGGTTGAAACTCTCTTACCTACGAACTTGGGGTTGTATGGCGAAAGTTAATGTGCCGATACCCAAGAAGCGCAAGCTTGGACCAAAAACCGTGGATTGTGTTCTTCTAGGATATGCATTTCATAGCATTGGCTACAGATTTTTGATAGTAAAATCTGAGGTATCCGACATGCATGTTGGTACAATTATGGAGTCGAATGATGCGACTTTCTTTGAGGACATCTTTCCTATGAAAGAAACGTCTAGCTCATCAATTCAGGAGATGCCCAATTCATCTACTCAGGAATTATGTCCTGAACCTACCATGGCTATAGAACACTTTGATAATCCTGTGGAGGATGACAATGAAGCTCCCAAAAGGAGCAAGAGACAGAGGACTGCAAAGTCCTTTGGACATGACTCCATTGTGTACCTCGTGGGTGACACTCCCACTTCTATTTCAGAAGCCTATGCATCTCTCGATGCTGACTATTGGAAGGAAGCTGTCCGTAGCGAGATGGATTCCATCTTAGCCAATGGAACTTGGGAAATTACTGATCGTCCTTATGGGTGCAAACCTGTAGGATGTAAATGGGTGTTCAAGAAAAAGCTTAGGCCTGATGGTACTATTGAAAAGTACAAGGCACGTCTTGTGGCCAAGGGTTATACCCAGAAAGAAGGTGAAGATTTCTTTGATACATACTCACATGTTGCTAGATTGACCACCATTCGAGTGCTACTATCCTTGGCTGCCTCACATGGTCTTCTCGTTCATCAAATGGATGTTAAGACTGCCTTCCTAAATGGAGAGCTTGAAGAGGAAATTTATATGGAGAAGCCTGATGGATTTGTAGTAGATGGTCAAGAAGGAAAGGTGTGTAAATTACTGAAGTCTTTGTATGGGCTTGTGGTATGAGAAGTTTGAAAGAACTTTAACCGCTGAAGGCTTTGTTGTAAATGAAGCTGACAAGTGTGTATACTATCGCCATGGTGGGGGCGAGGGAGTTATTCTTTGTCTCTATGTCGATGACATATTGATATTCGGGACCAGCCTTACTGTGATTAAGGAGGTCAAGGAGTTCCTATCTTGTTGTTTTGAGATGAAGGACTTGGGAGTAGCTGATTTGATCTTAAACATCAAGCTCCTGAAGGATGATGATGGTGGGATTACATTGCTTCAGTCCCACTATGTGGAAAAGATCCTGAGTCGCTTCGGGTATAGCGACTGCAAATCTTCTCCAACGCCTTATGATCCTAGTGTGATAATTCGTAAGAATAAAAGAATTGCTAGAGATCAATTGTGATATTCGCAGATCATTGGCTCGCTTATGTATTTAGCCAGCGCCACGAGGCCTGACATCTCCTTTGCTGTAAGTAAACTCAGCCGTTTTGTGTCTAGACCTGGAGATGTTCATTGGCATGCTCTTGAAAGAGTTTTGCGCTATTTGAAAGGCATCTGCGAGTTATGGCATTCACTATACTTGCGTATCCAAGGGTACTTGAGGGTTATAGTGATGCAAATTGGATATCTGATGCTGATGAGACTAAGGCCACAAGTGGTTATTTGTTTACACTTGGAGGTGGCGCTGTTTCCTAGAAGTCTTGCAAGCAGACCATCATTACAAGGTCAACTATGAAAGCAGAACTCACAGCGTTAGATACAGCCACTGTTGAAGCAGAGTGGCTTCGTGAGCTCTTGATGGACTTACCTGTGGTTGAGAAACCAATACCCGCTATTCCTATGAACTGTGATAATCAAACTATGATCGTCAAAGTAAACAGTTCTAAGGATAAAATGAAGTCATCAAGACATGTGAAGAGGAGACCGAAAACCGTGAGGAAAATGAGAAACTCCGGAGTTATAGCGTTGGATTATATCCATACGTCTAGAAACCCGGCAGACCCCTTCACAAAGGGACTATCACGAAATGTGATAGAAAATGCATCGAGGAGATGGGTATGAGACCCACACTATGAGCTGCCCACGGTGGTAACCCACTTTATGTGATCGGAGATCCCGTGAATTAGAGCTGGGAGACAAGCTGTTGGTCAGCTGGGAGGAGAGTATATATCCCTATAGCAATTTTACCACTCCGTAAGATGCAATACTCTCCTAATCTGCATAGCAGGTTGATAATTATCTTAATGTGTCCTAAGTTGCTTATTTTAGCAGAGATGTTGTCCTGCAGAACATCTTTTGAAGAACACACCTATATGAGTCCGATTGTTAAACGTCGCAATCTATGAGATTTGGGTGCTCTCTAGTAAACTCATGAAAGGCCCTGGAGTATGACATATAAGCTCCAAACCGCGAGGAAGCCTCGCGGCAGCCTAGTATCGGTCTAGGTTTTGTATGAAGCTAGTGCGCAGAAAACTTGTAGTTCAAGGCATAGTCCACTATCCAAGTTGCAATCTAGTGTAATATGAAGCCTTAAGTGGAAGTTCAACTTAACAGTCTCCACGACATACCGGTATATAAAACAATGTTCTGGAAACTTATTGATGAGTGCCAATGAGAGTTTGTGGGGGATTGCTGGAATTTTGGGCATTTGGCCTTTGGCCCATGGCCCATTATCAAATTCTGAAACTCACATGGCCCATTCCAATAATCAGTGGAAGCACTAGTGGGGGCTGAAGTTTAGTCCCACATTGCTAGTTGGGAGGGAGTTGGAGTGGTATATAAGGTGGGTTGTTCTAGTCCTAGTAAGTGAGTGAGAAGAGAGAGAGAGCCCTCGCGCACTCCTCCTCCTCCGCCGCCCGCCTCGCCGCGCCTCGCCTCGCCTCGCCTCGTCACGACACGTCACGACGCGACGCGCCGCGCCGCGCCGCGCCGCGCCGCGCTGCGGGTTGCGGGAATCTCGCCGAGCCGAGATTATCTTTTTGCTGTTTGGGAAATTAATTGTGTAATCAATTTTGAGTCATTAACAGACGCGTTACTTAGCCGTTTTACCTTCCGGTTTTTCTGGATCGTGGCTATGCCGACTCGGACGTGGGCTGCGCCCCACGACCTTCCCGAACCGCACTATATAAGACCCTGCGCAACCCTAGCCGCCGTAATAATACGAATACACGACTACCTGTTTCCCATCGGCGTGCACCGCCTGCCGGGACAGTAGGCCTCCGGAACCCTGCCTCTCGTGAACCTGTACGGGTGAGGGGGAATCAGGTTTTTGGGGAGTGCTCCGGCGCGACTACTGGCATCACGACGTCGTCATCGGACGACGAGTTCCTCCACACCGACAACTTCTTCCCGGACCTGAGCGACTTCTTTGGCAACCTCAACATGGGAGACAACGACGCTGCTGCAAAGTATGTGATCTTGTCGTCACTCTTTCAGTTTCTGTTAGAGTTTCTTCTTCCAGTTTGTGTGGTAGATGCGATCAGTTTATCTTGTTTAGATGTGATCTGTTCATCTACCTTACTAGTCTGCATGATTAGTTTATTTGTTATTTTCGTAGTCATGATTTATCAATTATTTGTACGGATTATTTCATATGGATATTTTCTTATATATTCAACAGTGTGTGCGGTGATGTGTGTATTAGATGTAGTAACATGGTTTTTATTAAATATTAACAATAAATTCATGATCTATTATGGTTTTGCCTTTTCTTTTGCTACCTCACTAGGGATAAAGTGAATGCATGTGCTATGTTCGTTACGTGACAAAAGTGATGATCTTGTTTGGTCAAGGTTGCATATTTGATATCCAAGTATCATGTCAAAATACTTATGACTATAATCTGTTAATTCTTAAGTACAAGATTGCATATTTGATATCTCTCTTGTGGAGTATAAGAGAGATGTGTCGCATCGTCTCCATGTTAGGACTTGATTACCATATGAATGCGTATCTTACTCATGTTATTATTTTGCATCCTCATATCTCATTGATGAATTACTACTTGTCCACTACAAGTTAAAAAAGAGAATAGTCAAGTGAACCCATGAACCCCCGTCTACTTTTTATCATAAGAAACACCTTTATATTGTTTTTATCTTGTTTTCTATTTGTTGGGAATGGTGTTTCGGCACATGGGAGCATATGCTCCCTTTATTTTGAAATGCATGTTACATATATTTTGAAATTTGAAAAAATTGAAACGAAAAATTCGAACGTACATCTTCACGTGCTACACACTCACAAAGTTGTTTCATAAAAATCCGACTTGTCGTGTGGCGTGTGTAAAAAAGACAAAATTCAATGCTGAAAATAAGGCTTTTAGGAGATAAATTTTCTCTTTTTTACACAGACCACAAAACATATTGGTTCCTCGCGAAACTTGACGAACGTACGTATATTGTGGAGATGTACATGTAGAATTTTTTGTCAAAATTTTTCGACATTTCGAAATATAATTTTTTGATAGAGGGAGCATATGCACTATTTTAATTCGAAAATACAAAAATATTTACTTTTCTTATATGCATCCAAAACACCGAAAACCATCAACCACTTTACAACTTTTACTTAGTTACTATATTTTATCTAGTTTTACTCGCTTTATTTTTACTTGTATTTTATTTACTTACACGAAACCTTGTGCTTGACAACCACATGGCTTTAATTTACTTTGCAGGATTTAATTTACTTTAATTTACTTTGCAGGATTGCTAGAAGAAGAGAGAAGAGAATACTCTTTGCTTAGTTCCCCGAGAGTTCGATATAACCCTCGAGTCACCCTTGTGGGAAAAATACTCTGCTGACACAACGCTCTGCACTTGGAGTCCCAACGTCATCAAATGCCTCCGCCTCTGGCGGGTCCCTGTAACATAACTATTTTCATATACTAGACTGCTAGCAAGACGCAGGGATCCTCCACCGTGTGGACGTGAACCTAGGTACGTCGTGTGCCATCTCGCTCCTGGAATCTCCATCGTCGTCTTTCCCCGAAACGCCAAGTCATATCCATTGGCATTGCCGAGCTAACCCCTTGCCACTTGCCACTTGCCACTTTTGATTCGATAGAATCGGCATATGTATTTTTTTGATTCAGTCTTTTCAAAAACTAAAATTTTCATACTAGTCGAATTATTTTCATTATCTTCATTGTTTTTATTACTTTGCAAAGCTTGCCTTGGTATCACAAAGGGTTCAACTAGATTGCTGCATGGAGGAGGGGACTTGATTTCTTCAACTTGAGTAAATTATCACGATGATTATTTTTGAGGGTTGCAAGAATTTTTTGTAGATCTTCGTCTTCATACTTCTCCTCAAGTTTCATCTTACACTCCTTGATTTTCTCCGTGCGTCTCTTTTTTAGTACTTCATAGGCTTGGTGATATTCTGATGGCAACTCCCCAAAAGTTGGCATGGTGAAGTCGCTGACATTATTCCCTGTGAGTATTGGCTTGAGTTTTTATGTACGAGCCATTAATTTTTCTTTAGCCTCGTCCCAGTTTGGATAGGATTTCCCCCTAGCACTTTTTAATTAATTCTGCATTGAGACATGGTGCTACCAAAATTTTGCAACTGTGTAGGGGAGGTACCATATGCTACAATACTTAATGAAGGCACATCAACTCCTATTGAATTTCCACTTATTCGGCTGTAACCATTGTGAAGGTGTGGAGCCTATTATGGATATCTCTAGTTGCAAATGGTGCTGAAAATTTAGTAACATAAGGTGTAGCATATGATGGTTTATGGTAATTGGCCAAATAGCTAGTAGTAGCATTCCCAATTTACCTATCCATTAGCATGTATAAAGGTAAAACCACATATTGTGAAATATTTACCGATGAATAAATCTAGGAAACACCATCTTGCATGCTACTGAAAATTTAAACATTGGATGTTCCATATTACTTAACTGAACTCATCACGTTGTTCATCGGCAAATGAACTTCTAGGGTTTCCGATGCATAAGAATTCGAATTTGCATGTTGCAGGCCGCTACAATTATAAGATGTTGAAGCATGTATATTATTTTGCATCGGCTTGTTCCACTAGTAGGAAAACCCTTATAGGCGAAGCTTAGTTCTGTGGCGCACCACTAAAAATGCGCCACAGAATGTTATTTTGTGGCGCACCATGCTAGGTGCGCCACAGAAATAGCTTAATTTTGTGGCGCACTACTAAACCCTACGCCACAGAAATTATATGGGGCCCACATCCTGCCACCACCAATTATTAGTGTAGGTATTTCTGTGGCGCACATGGCGTGCTGCGCCACAGAATTAACTCTTTCTGTGGAGCACGTGCTTCGGTGCGCCACAGAAGTAGTTGATTCTGTGGCGCACTTTTTCTGGTGCGCCACAGAACTAAGAGAACTTATATGAGCGCCAGCCGTGCCCTCCCCCACGCGGCCACGCCTGTTCACCTCTCCCCTCTCCCCTCTCCCCTCTCCCCTCCTCTGATCCGTACCGCCGCGCGCCGCCATGGTCGTCGCCATCGCCATCGCCGTCGCCGCCGCCTTCCTCCGCGAGGGCCGCATGCCGCCACGCTCCTCCCATCCCCGCCACCTGCAGCACAAGCTGCCGCTACGGCGAGGAGGGGCCGCCGTCGCGTCAAGGTGGAGGAGCCGCCGCGTCCTCCTCCTCCTCCACCCCTGCCGTCATCTTCAACCTCCTCCTCCACCCCTGTCATCGGTGATCTCTCTCCCCTCCCCTCCCTCTTAATTCCTCTCCCGCGCGCGCACAAGGTGCTCGACGAAATGCTGCTGTCGGTTGCTGTACGTTGGTGTTGCTGTTGCTGTGCTGCTGCTGTTGCTGTGTTGTGCTTGCTGATGTTGGCTCATTGTTGTTGCTGTGCCGAAGCTATTGCTATGTCTCTGTAGATATTGCTATGTCTCTGTGGCTCAATACTTAATGTCCGAAGCTATTGCTAGCTCTCTGTAGCTTGATGCTACTGGTTCATTTAAATGCTTGTTGTGCTCGATGGATTCTTGAGGAATTTAAATGCATGAAATGCTACTGGTGGGCTTGTATACATACATATTTACTTGATGGATTCTTGTGAGCTTATGGTATGCTACTATGCTACTAGTGGTCTTGTATACATACATATTTATAGTTGCTCTTGGTTGGCCTAGGATTAGTTTTCTGGACCCCAAGTAATTCTCTGTTGGGATTAGTTTTCTGGACCCCAAGTTTTCTGGACCCCTGATGATTTACTTGATGGATTGTTGTGAGCTTATGGTATGCTACTATGCTTATAATGCTCAGATTAGTGGGGATGCTTACTGGATCATGTGCATATAGTTCATATAGTTCCCTAAAAAGAAAGAATGCTCCCTGGCCAGATGCTTGATGTCTTGGCTCGGCCAATGGTGCAAAGGCTGAGGCAAAAACTTGGATAAGAACAGATACTAAAATGTGTGATTTAAATGGAATGCTTATGATGGTATACTAAAATAGAGATATTCACATTAGGGAATCATGTAAATGAATGCCATTGTGGTATCCTTTGAAGAAAATGGGAAGTTTCTGATGGTTTAAAAGACTAGGTGATGCTAGGTTATTAAGTTGGTCTGTCAAGGTTGGTTTTATCTGGTTAACTTGGATAGGCTATGTGTTCTTGCTTACTTATGCATATCCATCTCTACTTGGATTGACTAGCTCAGGCTTGGCCTCTCTCTGCCGACATCACTTGGTTACTACCAAGTGATGAATAATCCCTTATGGTACCCCAGCTTTGTTTTGAACTCAACTCGAGTAATGATAAATTTCTATTTCTTGTTGGCTTTGATGAAAATAGAGATATCCACGGTAGGGGATCATGTAAATGAATGCCACCGTGGTATCCTTTGAAGAAAAAGGACCGTTTCGATGGTTTTAAAAGGCTAGGTGGTGCTAGCTGATTCGACTTGGCTACCAAGACTTGTCTCATCCGGTTAGGCTGGGATATGCTATGTGTTGTTGCTTGTTTAGGCATATATATCACTTACTGGATTTACTGGTTCTTGATTGGCCTCTCTTTTGCTAGCATCACTTGGTCTATATACCAAGTGATGAATAATCCCTTTGGAGCATCTGCTCCATGCATGCTATGTGTGTTTGAGCATCTTGACTTATGTCACCATGGTTGCTGGTTTGTTGGTGTTTTTGTACTTGCCGATGATTAGATGGTTGATCGATCACTCGTACACTCGGGGGTGGAGCAAGTGAGCCTGGTGTGATGGCACAAGTATCAATATTTTGTGCATCCTACCTGGCCTCGCTTACTCCATCCCTGGAGGTTAGTATTTGTTTCGACCAACAAAGTATGAGGCATTCCATTTAGTTCATACTAGCTACTTCTTAATTGCATTGTCCTTTCTTCCATTTTAGTGACAATGATTAAATTGTTTGGTCACTTGTACACTCTGGGATGGGGCCAGTGAGCCTGGTGCGATGGCACAAATATCAATCTCTTGTGCATCCTACCTGGCCTTACTGACCCCATCCCGGAATGTTAATATTTCTTTCGACCAACAAAGTATGAGGCATATGATATCTAGTTGAGATATCACTTGGCTCTTTCTTCCATTTTAGTGCCGATGATTAGAATGTTTGGTCACCTATACGCCGCAATATACTTTGTAGACGGGCCCCCTTTCCCGGCCGCCGTTCCGTGAACGAGTCTTTGACGAGACAACAACGCCGACCCTGCCTCTCCGGCGCATCACCACTTTTCTTCTCTCGCCGTCCGATACGTGCGAGTCCTTACTGCAAAGACGGTGCCAGCCTCCCTAGCATCATGCCGACCCCTGTTGCCGCGCTTCGAGGCCGTGTCTCACGCGCCCTGCACTCTTCGCCTTTTTGCCCGGTGAACGAATAGACTAATCGTTGGAATAAGGAAGCCGATGACGGCCGATCGCAATTTAATCTTGCGACCGTCCGTCATCGGTTTCCTTATTCCAACGATCAGTCTATTGGTTCACCGGGCAAGAAGGCAAACAGTGCAGGGCGCGGGACACACGGCCTGAAGCGCGGCAACACGGCCCGGCATAATGCTGGGCAGGCCGACACGGTCTTTGCATCAAGGACTCGTTCACTGGACGGCGAGGGACTGCCGTGGTTCTGCGCCGGAGAGGCAGATCGGCGTTGTTGTGTCGTCAAGCACCCGTTCACGGAACGACGGCCGGGGAAAGGGGGCCCTTCGCAAAGTATACTTGCGGTGTATACTGCAACTATGGTTTCGACCATAGTATTTGTGTTGACCAACAATGTATGAGGCACTTATTCCATTTTTTCATTCCATTTGCTTTGAGATTTTCAAAATGCCGATGATTAAAATGTTTGGTCACCGTACACTCGGGGGTGGCGTAAGTGAGCCTGGTAAGATAGCACAAATATCAATCTCTTGTGCATCGGACTTGGTCTCACTTACACCGTCCCTGAATGTTAATATTTGTGTTGACCAACAATGTATGAGGCATTTATTCCATTTCTCTTGTGCATCGGACTTGTTGGTCTCACTTTCTTCCATTTTCATCATAGTAGGAACTGGATGAAGACCCGATGCAAGCGAGCCTGGTGGGTAGAGATGAGGGAGCAAAGGAGGAACCGAATGAAGACTACTTTGTATCTCGAAATTGTGATGAATTAAGAGTTGTATGCAAAATATTTAACACTTGCCACTATATATGTATCTCGATCGGACTCTAAGTAATGTGATGATGATGTCTATGTTATATCTGTGCAATGTACATGCTATTTATATTATATCTGCAACTGTATATAATCTGTATATTATATGTATATTGTTGTGTATAACCTGTATGTGTCAGGGAGCTCAAAATCTTGTATAATACGAGCAATTTCTGTGGCGCACTGAAACGAACTTCTGTGGCGCACCTTTTTCCGTGGCGCACTAAAGTACTGGTGCGCCACAGAAACCTTAATTCTGTGGTGCATAAGAAGGTGCGCCACAGAAACCTTATTTTTGTGGCGAAGTTTCTGTGGCGCACCATCCATGCGCCACAGAATCTATTTTTGATGCGCCACTAATGAGCCTTTTCCTACTAGTGTTCACACACTAAGGCTAGCTGATACAGTAAACATATCAAAAGAAGAGTTATTTGCATCTACATAGGAAGACTGAGAATTCATACCCTTGTAGATTGTAATCTCTCAATGACACCCCTTCGTAGCAAGAACATGATAGAAACCGTTCTAAGTTTCTTCTATAGTGGAGCTACAAAAAGTGTATTCACACACGAACGCGTCACCGTGTACCCTCGATGCCGAGCGGTAACACGTGCCTATTGAGGCTCACCGGAAGTGCGGTACACAGGATGGTTCGGCGGGCGGTTTTGAGGCCAGAAATCCCGCTCGCCTGGGAGGGACCCAACAGGGCGCATGACTGCTTTGGGCAGCTCTAGGTTGGCCTAAGCGCCCCTACAGTCCCTCCAACCTAAAGAACGACAAAGAATGAGTAGATATATACAAGGGAGAGGGATAAAAACTAGATAAACACTAAAAAGTAGTAGATGTGTTTGTTCGAGTGGTGTTGTTTCAATCGGTCGGTACCCGTAAACCAAATTTGTGTCTAACTTGGATGGGCAAACTCGAACTTTTCATAATTGTTTGGTCAAAACTTGTTGGTACCTTTCAGGACACTTTTGAGTCAGTAAACATCTAGAGGTTGCATAATATCTCGGATTGCGTTGATCCAAAAAAAGTAAAGCTGCTTGTTTTAAGGAGACGCACAATTTTTATTTCTATTACTTTTTTATTTGAAGTTATCTTAAAGGAGCTTTAGTGAAGCCTTTATATATCGATCGTGGAGGTCACTGACTTCTAGCATAATCGATTATCAAATCTTATCATCACACAGACCTGACACGCTGGATATGGTGTCTCCTCAATGGGAAATAATTGACGCATTTGGAAGAGCTCCATACTCATTTCCTCATCAGGATGGGAATATGTTTTTGATTAGATATTGCTTCTAAACGAGTGCCAACACGAACCCCCAATGGTCAATTAGTTAAGAAAGAAATTAACTGCAAATTCGAAAATGAAATAGACAAAATTCATTCAAACACCGAGGATTCAAACAAAGTTTGATTTTTTAAACTTAAATTAAAACAGAAATCTAGTCCAAACGGGCGGTTGAAGACGCTCCAGTCAAGGGCTGGGCCATTGTCCGTCTCATCTCCGCCACCATCGTTAACGTCGTCGTCCCAAAGGAAGACGTGAAGCCGCTGTTGTCGCTGCCTGAAAAAACATATCTCCATAATTATGGTTTTGTGTGTTTGATTACAACATGTGTGATAATCTAATGTGGCTTAGTGTGTAGATATAATCTATATTGTTTTCGTAATGAGAAGAATTAAAAGGGAAGAGTCATTTGTTGAAAAGTAAGAAAACAAGAATTACCAGGCCCCAAAATTCGGCTAAGGACTTCAGGTCCAGGCTCCCAGTATATACCCCCCCCTCCCCCCGGAAATTTCAGTCGAGGGGGTATAAGTACCCCATTCTTCCCCCAAGCTCAAGCTGCTCACTCTCTCCAAGTTCACCCACCATTGTTGTTGTTGTTGTTGTTGTTGTTGTTGTTGTTGTTGTTGTTGTTGTTGTTACATCTATTGGGAGCCTCCAATTCGGTGGTGGATGTGTGCCCCAAGAACCTTGTAAAGGCCCGGTTTCCGCCTCGAGAAAATCTATTAGTGGACAAGTGAGCTAGGCCTTTGTGGCGTTGCTCACCGGAAAATAGGGTGAGGCCTTCGTGGCGTTGGTTAGGCCTTTGTGGCGACCACACCCCTCCAACGTAGACGTACTTCCCCTCAAAAGGAAGGAACTACGGAAATCATCCGTTGTGTCTCCGCGTTCTCCACTCCATCCTTGATTGCATTATTACATCTTGCATATCTATATCTTGCTTAGTTGTATACCTTGTCATCTAGGGAAATTCACATAGTTGCATATCTAGAGAATTTACCTTTGTGTCAAGCCTAAATTAAAAAAAGAACTAAAAATTGGGTAGCACCTATTCACCCCCCTCTAGGTGCGCCATATGATACTTTCACCGCCATCCTTGTCCAAGCCGATGACGGTGCCACTATCGATGGCGGACCACCACTTGGTGTACACCTCGTTGGTCGTCAACACGTCGTTGATGGGCTCCGCCATGGTTTTGGCGAAACCAGGTGAGTCCTCATGATCGTCGGGCCTACGCAACGCCGCCTCGTGATGGAGATATTTCGCCACCTTCTTCTCCTCGAGGGGTGGGGTATGACTGGGACGACGGAAGTAGAGGCGTGCCCGAGGGAGCATCGCCTCCTCCTTCTCCTTCTTTGGCATGCGTAGGCCTAACTCGACCTTGGGGATGACAGGCCAAAAGACGATCCCACCAGTTCGACAAAAGGGACACCGTGGCTTCATCTTCGGCACGACGGGGCAGGGAGGTGACGAACACGTTGACGTCCTCAGGCGCGAGCGGACATGCGACTAAGGCTAGACGTAATGTGGCCGCCGCGGCATTCAAAATGGAAGCACCGGGCCTGTAGCCGTGTTGGGCGAGCACGGCTTCGACGTACCGGCCCTCCATCAGTTGCGACGGTTGTAGCGGTTGTACGGGCCGTTGTAGGGGTTGAAGGTCATCGTCGATGGTATCCTCGCTCCGCGACGAAGAGGGCCCCCAACATGTGTCTATTGGCAGCCTAGCTGGGGTCCACCTGCACCTCTGGCATGAGATCTCTCCCTCGCCACGTGACTTACTCGCCGTACACGCGTCGGAAACCCACACTGACACTTGAAGTCTGCCTCGTAGAAAATGCTAACTGTGCCGTTGTGTCGCTACCAGTACAGATCAACGCAACTTTGTCGACGTGTTGCCGACGACCCCCATTCAACCCCCTATATACAGGGCGAGCACGGGTTAAATGCCGGTCAACTAAGCATGCTCAGTTTGGGTGCACCTATACCCCGCCCGCGTGTGTGCGGTAGCCACACACACACATGGTTCCCTCTCGCCCCGCCCGTGTTGGGCCGACCCAGCCGCACAATAAAAGGTTGTTCTACGTTTTTCTATTGTTTACTTTATTTTTTTTTTAGATTTGAAACCTTGCAGATTATAAAAAAATGTTCAAAGTTGAAAAAGTTCAAATTTGAAGAAGTTCAAATTCAAAATTTGTTCAAATGTTAAATATGTTTAAAATTTGAAAATTGCTCCAATTCAAAATTTGCTTGAATTTGAAAATTTGCTCGAATTTTAAAAAAAATCGAATTTGAAATTTGCCCGAATTTGAAATTTGCTCGAATTTGAAAAATATTTTCAAAACTGAAAAAGGAAAAAACAGAAAAACAAAACCAACAGAAAACCAATCAAACCAGAAAAAAATGTAAGTAAAAACGAAAAAACGAAAAACAGAACAAGATGGGCGCGGCCTTCTCGCTCTTTCAGGCAGGCGGGCATTAATCCGCCCCGCAGATGGGCGGGAAATAGGTTTTTCCCTCAGTTTGACGCCAACACGGTTTGAAGGGCCCTAGTGGGGAGCCATTTTGGGCCAGAGCCCCAAAGGCCGTTTGGGGCACTGGTGAGTGGTGGGGATGCTCCAAGTGATCTGAAATGCAGGTGTAGTAGTCCGTGGCGCTTCACCTCTCGATCGCTTTAATGGAGAAAGTAAGTTGAAGCATGGATTTTGTGTAGTGTGCATAAAATCAGCAGGATGATATTTTAAGATGTCATACATGGATATGGAACTGAACAGTGTGCATAAAATCAGCAGGATGACAAAAAACTTGATTGGGAATTACGACAGAGAACCTTCTTCCAAAACACCCAACAATCTGACAGTGCACAGCAACTCGATCATACAACCAAAGTTAAAGATTAAACATGTGTAAATTCATCAGATACACTTAAATTCATACAACATGTATCAACCATAATATAAGTTAAGATTAGACATGCAAACGGTGCCACAGCAACTCACTCCTGGAGTTTGATGGATCTCCTCTTTTGCTAAAAGGAAGACACAGTATTTTTCATAAATAAACAGGTTAACAGGTGCCCTTAATTAATACCATCAACAACAAAACAAAACCTTCAGGTGCATCTAGATCCTTGAAGGATACCACAGCCATCTCTCAGAATGGCTCCCTCCTTCAAGTCAAATTACGGTCTGCACATGAACAATAATGTGCCCCGATGAAGGTCAGCATGTAATTGTACTCATAAAATGCATTACTGATTCTCCTAAGTAGAAGCCAATGCTTTAAGTAATCAAAAGACAAGAAGGAAGAATACCGAATCAGCCTCCCTTCGCTGGCCTCATCACTTGTACGGCAGAAGAAACAAAATAAGTAAGGCCAAGCATCCATGCCCACTGGACAAACGGATTACGTAGCTTGCCTTCCTCAAGGAGACTGCATTCGGAAGTATCGAATATATAAGGACACGTCGATGTCATAGTTAGAAGTGCATCTAAGAAATTTTAGGCAAATACATACTGTCTAATGGTTCCACACACGACAAATCCATTGTCGATAGCAGCTTGCATTTTCTCCAGATTCTGATCTATCACATTGACCTGCACAGCACCAGAAAAATCAAGTAGTATTGTCAACTGGCTGTAAGTGAGAGACCTCGAAGTGTCATCACTGCTAATGCTACCTAAAACCTTACTAGAGAAATATAGTTTCAGGACTTCTGAAATGAGCTTGTTATTCTCTCCACAAAATGCTAAAATTTACACAACAGGAATGGAAATGGCATGAATCCGTCTGACAGAATGGAATTCAAACAGTATTAAACAAGTTAAAAAATCTTTAAGGGTCCCAAGGCAATTTTTCCGTAAGAGAATATTCCATGTGGCCAACCCCAAGGCTCAGGGATATTGAACTTAAGAACCATGAACATTGCACACTTTAAGAAAATGGTTGAACAAAGACTTAGAAAATAAGTATGACATGTTGAAACAGCTGATATATAAGAAGAAAATATCAGGTGATAACACTCTCTCAGGGGAAAAAAATGAAAGCAGGAAATTCCTTTTGGTCAGTCCTCATTAGAGCTAATAAAGATACCTTCTTCACTTGGTGCAAAGAAAAGTTGAGAGTGGGAGCAAACCCAGTCTGGGGAGGAGAAATCGATTGATGACAAGCCGAGTAAAATGAGCAAACGAAGTTTTGGGAGAACTAATCGACTGATGACAAGCCATTGATTCAAATGTGTTTCAGGCTGTTCACATAATTCAGAACCAAGGTTGCAAGGCGAGGTGCCTAACCCCCGCCTTACCTTTTATAACCACTTAAGGCTAGGCAAGGCGGCACCTTAGACATTGCACTCACAGAGCAATCAGCAGTTTAACGCATGTATTGCAAGGAAAAATAAGAAAGACTGAGAGATGGGCCACTATTTACACACTTCTCCGTTGCCCAAACGCCCAGTTAGTAGCCACATACTCCTCGCCATGTCCTAATTACTCTATACTCCTTCACCACAGCCGCCACATCCTTTCTGCTCTCTTTCCTCATGGTAGCAGCACACAAACCTAAATCTCCTCCCTTCTCCTCAGGTCCTCAACTCCCTCTCCGCAGCATGCCTTCTTTCTCAGAACAGCAGAGTAGATCATACAAGGAAGGTGATGACAGCAAAACTCATGCCAGGATGCTCGCTGGAGTGCTGGGAGGTGGCATTGTTGTCGTCTCCAAGCCGCTGGAACTGCCACAGTGACGATGCAGCTAGGAACAGGCGGTGGCATGTCCAATGGTACCACTGAGGCACCTGTACGCTTAATATCTAAGGCATGGAAGGCCCCTCACCATCCTGGGGCGCCTAAGCACTTAAGTATGATACGGCGATGCCTTCAAACAATGCATTGGGGTTTATGTGGTATCTAAGCTTAACAGTGCATTGATGAAAAAATAGATTTCAAAAGGACCCTGTAGGGACACTTTCAACCTGAACAAAAGATGTACACTTTGGACACTAAAGGATAAATATTCCACAGGTTGCTTAATGTACAAAAAGCTGAAGATGACAGACAGTAATTTCCCATACAAATTATTCAGCAACGCAAATATAGCTCTGTGAATCAAAATTTTCAGGATGTTCATTACTAAATAATGAATCCTAACAAGGAACTTGTTGGCTGGAGAAGGTTTGTCCGCAGATAAAAAGTATCAATTTTTGATAATCTAGACACTGTGAATCATTTTTTTGTCTGTCCACTTGCTAATTATGCATGGCACGTAGTGAACTGTGCTTATAATCTAGAATCAACTACATGAAATGTTCAAAACAAGACACAAGATAATCCACACACACAAGAATCTGTCTGATACGTCCACCATTGGTGAGAGTAGAGATCACATCCTCAATTATTTAAGAACATGAGTTGAAAACATTTTTCGAAACGTTCTAATCTGTGAGAATCAGTCCATCTCTTGTAGATTTGATGAAGTCAAACGTTCAGAGGGAAAATAATGGAACCACATTGCAGACATGTGGGTAAACCAACATTGTGGCCAGAATAGGTTGGATGACATAGATTGGGCATCACACATGAACTATATGCATCATGATTCAACACCAGGATTAAGGTTTAAGGCTCAACCTGCTTTTCAGTAGGAATTAACTGAAAACAGCACGAAAAGAATTAACCTACAACACAGGTGGCCAGTGTTTGGTCCATTGAGAATTTGTGAATGCAAGTTAAGACTTAAGACTGCTGGGTGGCCCATGCGATAGTGATAATGAAGCAAGACCAAATCGTCACGTGGTGCAGTGCAGTAAGGGCGGTTACAATACGTGCAATAGGCAATTTGCAACCCTAAAAGACATGAGTAATAGGGAAAGGCTGCCTCACAAAGGGTAATAATACCCACCCAATCTTTTATTTATCCAACAAGACAAGAAATCGTGGAGAAGGTTTAGGGTATTTGTTCACCTGCTCGGCGGAAAGAGTAGGAGGCTTGCCGTTCTGCTCTTGTCCGGAGAGGTGGCGGCGCGGCACGGCCGGGAGCCCAAGACGACGGCGGACGGCCGCTCCTGCAGCGGCGGGGGCTGCTACTGAGGGCTCACGGAGGAAGGAACCTCCCGGTGAGGCGGCCGAGAGGGCGCGGCGGATGGCCGGAGAACGCAGCAGAGACGACATGGTGGGTTTGCGCTTGCGCCGACGTTGAGGAAGAGGCCGAACCTAGGTCTTGCTTGTTTGTTTTAGAGATCTGGCTTTGATCAGCTAACCACAGAGGCCCATGAAACTAGTAGAACCCAGGTACTGTACAAGGCATAGGCCCAGCTTTTAAAGCCTTTTTCGCTACAGTAAGGCCCATAGAAGCGCGGCGCGTAGGTGGGCCTTGGTGAACGACGCACGCATACTATATATATACATACACAATCCAGGCCAAGTTTGCGATCCCTCAATCAATCAAGAAAAAGAAAGGCCAAGTTTGTGATTAGATCCAAGAAATTCTCCCATCGGGGTAGAAACCCTAGCTAGCGAATCGAGCGACCATGTCGTCGGCGGTGCGATTCTTGGCTTCTGCGATGAAGACGACGCCTCCCCGGCCCCTTGTCCCCAACTACCAGGCGGTATTTGCATATCCTGTCCTCCCGCGCCTCCCCTTTCTTACTGGTGATTCGATCCAAGGCGGCGCTTGGGACGGGCGCTGGCCTCCATGCGCTGCAGTCCCGGTCATTGGCGCCTAGCGTCGACTAGTATTTGCGTTGGAAACTAGTACGTGGCCTAAGATTTGTGATGCTATTCAGGTGCTGGAGAAGGTCGAGAGGTTGAAGGCGGTCAATATCCAGGTGGACAGCATCTCCAAGTCTATTCAAGAGTTAGAGGCCAACGCCAGGAGCCAACGTGTGGTTTGGAGGTTCAATGAGAGGTACCAATTACTTCTACTCGACACAAATCAGGACTCATGCTACCTACTAGCTTTGGGTTGTGGAAATGATGAAGGGAATAGCAATTCAAAGATGAAACAAACAAAAGCATGTCGTATGGTTTTATTATTATGGCACCACTAAGCGTCAATTGCATATGTTGATTCCTTTATTATAATAATACCTGTTTCACTATTGGCCCACCACAGTTTGACAACTTGCTTGTGTTTGGTTTAGTCAAATTGATTGACAAAATCCCTGTTTCACTATTGAATCGTAACCTTACGAATGACAAGGCAGAAAATATGGTAATGTTGTCTTCTTTTCTAATTCGTTGACATGAAAAAACTTATATCAGGGTTGGTAACATTATAATTTGTTTGGAGCGTAACGTAGGGATGTACTAGTTTGAAGATGTACTGAACAGAACATAGCATGAAATCCCTCTGCTGCATGCTCATTGTCTCACACTATGTCTGAGAAAAAAAATAGGGAAATGGGGACTGAAAGTTATACTGATTGCATGCTTTCATTTTTTTTCCTTATAAGAAGCGTCCTGCTTTCATCTTTTCCTTATAGCAGCATAAAATGGTGCTCGCTAGGATACTTACAAAAGCTATTGCTGACGGTCTCATGTAGGGTTACAGACCTCAGTTTTTATCTTGATTTCTGAATTTTCAGTATGATTGACCAGTATGATTGTACAAACCATGATAACTACTTTTTTTTTTATTTTTCTAATTGATGGTGACATTTCAAATTCAAAACATTGGGCAGTTTTTTTCTTCATGTCTGAATTTTCAAGGTCATGTCTGAAATTCAAATGTCTCATTGCCTAGCTCGAAATCACATCCTAGTGAAAACCGTTTGCTCCCAAGGGTTGGGAAATCACCTCCCCTAAGGCCTAAGGGGCCGTTTGGAATGGCGGTACAATTAATGTGGCCACCGGTATTTAGCTCAAAGTTGAACTAAATATCGGTGAACACACTAAGTTTACCCCCAATCCAAACAGGGCCTAAGCAGTTTCTGCTCATTGCATTGTCTTGGCTATGACATGAATCTATTTGCGCTGTACTGCTTGTAATATCTTACACAATGTGGACCAAGTTGTCCTTCAGTGCAATGTTGGCCTATAATTTTTCTAAGTTGAAAAATGTCTTGCTCTGCAGGAAGATAGAGCATGGATTGATGCGAGATGATCCCGCCCACCGTCGTAGCTACCACCTTTCTTTGGGCATCACGTCTGCTCTTATGTACTTTGCACCCAAGGCTTCAAAAAGGTTCTCTTAAGTGTTCAAATCCAGAACCTGGGACATGAGTGGTTAGACTCCATCAGAAGACTAATTCTTGTTGTGTTCAATTTGCACTAAGTGAAATTGTTGTAATCCTACATTTATGATGGTTGGTGATCGGAATGGTTTGTTCACTGACCATGCTATGCTGAGTCTGGTATGAAAAACGTGGGAGTATGGTATGGAACCTAGTTATACTGTATTACTTTTGCAGAATGGTCAAATGACAGCTGTGGTGATCATATTTATGGTACATTTTTCTGCCCCATTGCGTTTAGCTTGTAGTCATTTGGTGGCTGGCCTTCCCTGCCCTAACCTCCATGCGGAGCTGAGATCCATACAGTCATTTGCACACAGAAACAGATACGTCCCATCAGAAGGATGCAAGTTCCTTAGTCAGGAGCTCTGCTGCCATTCATTTTATTTTTCGTTTTATTTTCTATCAACGGTAAACATTGTATAGCTGCTTAGATCTGGTCCCGCTTCACATGGTTATGTCAGCAAGCTCTAGTCTCATTTAGTGACCAGGCAGAGTTAAATGTTACTCTACCTAGGGTCAGTTAGTTTGCGAATCAGCATCACAGCTCACGACGGGAAGTCAAGAATAATAGCAACGACAGAAGTATGGGTTTCTTGATCATCACACAAAAAAATTAGCATCTGTATTAACCTTGTCTAAAGAAACAAGTATGCAGACTTAGCCTATGAATTCAATTTGGTATTTCCGAGAACAATTGTCGTTCCACACTTCCACTGTCTACCTGACAACAAGATTGACCTCAAGTCCCCAAAACCATCACTTCTTGAGCACCAAGATATGTATGGTACCATTTTTTTTTTTTTTGAGTTGATCTTGTCCATTTATCACCTCTTCTGAAGCTTTACCGAATTACCAAGCAGTTGAAAGCTTTGCTGTCCCAGAAACTGCCCAAGACAGAGCTACTCTCTACCCATTTCCTAATTCGTCCATCTGATTCCTACACTGAAAAGAAGGTGCTCAACAGATTGGGGCGTGCCTCCTGGGCCTGTCTGGCGCTGTGGTTCAAACTGACGAGAGAAAAAAAAAAGAATCAATTCAAGTTCTACAAGCGCTGTGTTGTTGTTGTTGTTGCATGTTGCGTTGATCTGACATGAGAACGCTAGGAAACTGGTTGAACAGCCATCAGACATCATGCAATAACAATCAAATGCCCAGAGAATAATTCTCATATAAAACAGGAGATGGCTAGGAAAATAACAGGAACAGATCCATATTATACGTACTACTCCCTCTGTCACGTATTAGGTGTCCGGAGTTCAGTTTCAAAGCAAATTTTTCATTTGAGAACCAACCTGTGGTTGGATGGTTAGGAGGGCAGTGGCCCCCCAGTCCACCAGAGTTCAAATCCCAGATTTGACACTTTGGTGTCTCACTAGTAAGCGTGCACGTGCATTGCACGTTTCATACCATGTCATAAAAAAAATTAAACATATTTCTCTTTTAGAGGGTTTTTACGAAGCCACTTAAATGTGTTTCGTGCTCAACGATATGAGAGCGCATGAAACACATATCTTTACATATATTCACAATTACAAAAATGGGTAAAAAGCTAAAATAATCAAAATGATTATCAGCCTATGTAAAAAGTTTTATATAAACTTTCAAAATCATGAAGAGATTATAATGAATATTTGTTTTTAAACCCTTGTCACACGCACACACTATGTATGGAAAGATCTCACACACACAATAATCATGCGCTCTATCTCCGAAATAAAATAAAAAAAGCTAAAATCGGCCAGACTCGAATTTGGAAAAAAAGAGGCAACCGAGACTTACCGGTTAACTCGAAGCTGTATTTCGCGATAGGGCCCACCGGCGACTTTTCAGCCTCCCGCGGCGGCGGACGGTCACGAGGGTGAAGAGTCGTGGCGTCTGGAGTACGCCGGCGTGAGGCGGTGGCGCATGAAAGATGGACTCGAGAGTGAGGGGGGAGGCGACGGCGCCAGTGCGGCGTAGTAAGCCATGCAGTATACTTTCAGGTGTGGTGATGGTGATTGACGAAGCAATTTATAAGACAGTGGATCTGAAAAATTCGTATCATACGTGCCTTGAGCAATTAGTGCAAGTAGTAGTAGTACGTGTATAATCCTGGAGCAATAATTGCCTCAATTAGTGGACATGATTAGTGGGAAGGCTGAGATGTAATGCCGTTTTGGAAAACATGGACGTTGTGCAATGTCATTGAAGAGTGCTGAATCGTTAGATCTAATGGAATTGAAGGCTGAGATGTAATGTTCCTGCCATGTTGGTGCTTTTATAAGTAGTGGAGATAAAGGCGGAATATTCTTCAGTGGGAGGTGACGTTCCCGTCGACAGCGAGGCGCCTGTGGTGACTTCGTCAATCTCAAGACCCGCCGGATCAGTTCTTCAACGCAGTCTCTTGGAGGTGCTCATAGGGGTAGGGTGTGCGTGTGTGCGTTCATAGGGGTGATTGTGTGCGCGTATGTATGAGCGTCTTTGATTGTACTGTGTTTCGCAAAAAAAAAAAGCAAAATTTTCATTTGCACCCTTATTATTTCGAAAAAACAATCGCATCCCCAATCGATCGACCAATCGATCGCAGCAGGGTCACGCTCGCTCGCCGGCGGATTCCCGCGCTCGCAGCTTCCCGCAGGTGGACTCCCGCGCTCCTAGCAGCCTTGCGCCGGTGGGTCTCCCGGTGGATCTCGCAGCCTCGCGCCGGCGGGCGGTGGCCTCCGCCCTTGGCGCCGGCGACCTCTCGCGCCGGCGACCTCTCGCGCCTCACGCCGGCAGGCCAGCGTCCTCCCGCGCTCCGCCGCTGCTCGAGCTCGCCGCCGCTGGAGCCCATGCGTCCGGCTCAAGGTGGCAGGCACCACCGGGCCAGCTTCTCCTCCCGCCCTGGCGGCCCTGACTGCACCCTGCTCCCTGCCGGAATCCGTCTTGACGTGAAGCCATGGAGGCTAGGCCGATCGCCGTCGCCTTCCCCGCCAGCGTCCCTGCAATGTCTTGAGCTGGTAGGTATCAATATCAATCTTGTAACTATCAGCAACCAGCAACACTGCGATTGTGCAAAAGCCTACAAGACATTGTTCTTCTTGCAAAAAAATGGTTCACAAAACGTTTTTTTCTTTCGAGAATGTAAACCTGATGCTTTTAGTTGTCACTAACCGATCAATGTTCAGAAGCTAGATTAACTAAAATGCAACATTATACTCCTAGAAATTACAAGAAGGGAAGACATTTTAATTTCTATACAATTTTTCATGTGCAGATTCCAATCTTGGCATTAGCAGGAGTGAACTCCTACATATGTCAGGCAGTTGATAGACTCACAGTGAACTGACTGAGTACTTGTATTTCCAAGAAAACAGTAAACTGACAGAGTACTTGTATTTCAAGATGACAGTGAACTGACAGAGGCATACACTTTTGAGGATACATGTACAGATACTGATATGTGTACAATACAGAAAAAAAGAGTTAGGAGTGTATTTTTTTCATACAGCAGCTAGAACGTCTACATGCGACTTAATACTGTATTGCTTTTTTGTACAGTACACAAATGTTTATATTTTTCATGAAATTGTCTACATGTGCCTAGATTAATCGTATGCAAGAAGAAAATGCTTTCTGAAGAGATTAGATTCACACAATGTGGTGCTTTGTTGAAATATTTTCATACCCACAAGTCTGTGTGGTGCAGCTACAAGTTAGTGTGTTCAAATTCTCAGCCGGTCTGTGCGATGATTTGTCACAAATAATTAGGAACTTTTGGTGGGGAGATGAAGTGGACAGGAGGAAAGTACACTGGATGAGCTGGGATAAAATGACAAAGCCAAACATTCAGGGTGGCATTGGTTTTAGAGACCTGAGACTATCTAATCAAGCACTACTTGCAAAACAAGCATGGCGACTTATTGAGTACCCAGATAGCCTTTGTGCCAGAATATTCAAGGCAAAGTACTATCCAGTTGGTGATCTTCTCGACACCGCCTTCATACAGAATTCATCACCATTGTTGGCAGGGCATTTCACATGGTCTTGATCTTCTTAAGGCCTTGTTTACTTCTAGGGTATTTATGGGGATGAGAGGGGATTATTTCGTATCCCGGAAAATCCCCACTAGTCCGTTTACTTCTCCGGTTTTGAACGACATAATCCCGAGATATCCCCTCTCATCCCCCCCCATCCCCACATTTTTTGCCTAAATTAAAAACTCTCCATCATACTAGTGTATTTTTGGGGAGGGGTATTTGAGGGGATTGGGTGAACACCAAATCCCCTCCCATCCCCATACCCATTGGGAAGAAAAATACGAGAGAAGTAAACAAGGCCTGAGAGGGGTGTGATCTGGAGGGTAGTCAATGGATCAAAAATTAAAATTTGGAGAGATAACTGGGTTCCCAGAGGCAGCCTAAAGATTATTGGAAAAGCAAAAAATTCTAGACTGAAGTGGGTTTCAGACTTGATAGTTCCAGATACTAATACTTGGAATGAGGAACTGGTGCGTTCAATTTTCTTCGAGACAGATGCCGGACATGTTCTGAAAATCAAAATTCCCACACGTGTTGGTGAAGACTACGGAGTACATTGCTTGGAATTATGAGAAAAGTGGACACTTCTCTGTAAAAAGTGCCTACAAGTTGGCTATGAATATCCAATCAAAGCACAATACTGGTGGTGCTGGTATGAGCACTAAACTCATTGGAGAGAGGGATATGTGGAACCTCATTTGGAAAGCAAGCGTCCCACCCAAAGTGAGAGTTTTCGGCTGGAAACTCGCCTCGAATACGTTAGGAGTTCAAGCCATTCGACATAAAAGGAAAATGGATCATCTACCCACATGTTCAGTATGTGGTATGGAACCTGAAACGAGCTACCACGCGATGATGAGGTGCACAAAGGCAAGAGCGCTACGGGAATGTCTGCGCTAAGATTGGTCATTACCGAAGGAAGAAGTTCTTCGTTATACTGGAGAAGAGTGGGTTCTTGTGTTACTAAGTCAAGTGGATGAAGACATGCGGGCGAAACTTCTTCTGCTATGGTGGAGATGCTGGCATCTTCGAAACAACATGATCTTTGGAGACGGCAAAGCAAAGATTGTTCAATCCTCCATTTTCTTGCAATCTTACCTTACTTCTGTGCAGGATACTAGAGATATTGAGCTGATTATCGATACAAAAGGTAAATGTACTATTGGCAAACATGCTTCAAATAATAAGCAGATATGCAAGGAAGTTATTGCCCCATGGAAAAGACCGGCGACGGGATGGGTAAAACTGAACTTTGACGCAAGTTTCAAAGAAGCTGAAGGTACTGGTTCTTGGGGAGCTGTTCTCTGAGACGAGCATGGAGAAGTTTTACTGTCAGCGTGGGGCTGGATTCCTTACTGTCCAAATGCAGAAACGGCCAAGGCTATAGCAGGCTTGGAAGGCATTAAAGCAATCTTTCCTCACTACACAGGACCTATTCATCTAGAGAACGACTGTGCTTCTCTGATCTCGGAACTGTGTGGAGTTGGCCCTAGCAAATCAGCGATCTGTTAGAGTAATCCTTGCTTTAGATTTAAGCTAGTACTTTCTAGTAGGACTAGCAGGTTCTAGTAGTACTATAGGTGCTAGTATGTTCTAGCGTATTCTTGTAGTACTGTTCATATGTAAGTCTGGATAACTCTAGTAGCAGTAGAAAGCTCTAGAAGGCTTAATCTACATGTTGTATCTAGCTTGTATCCTATAAATACCACTATGCAATACAAGCTGCACAAGCTTTTGGCAGCATCACAGATCACACAAACAGACTACTTCCCACACACTACCTGTGAACTAGCAAGGCTAACAGCGATCGCGGGTATTGTTAAGGACACTAAATCTCTTCTTGGATCTATGTCTGACAGTATTTTCTCCAAAGTGAATAGAGCCAGCAACCAAGTTGCTCACAGATTGGCGAAATTAGGCAGAGAAGAGGTAGCTGGGCATGTTTTAGTCGGTGCAGTTCCTCCCTGTGTGGTTGAACTGGCAAATTATGATTGTAAAACATCTTATATGTCTTGATTAATATATGTCCAAGTTTCAAAAAAAAAAGTGTGGAGCAGCTACAGTAGAACAAAAAAGGCTGCTCTATTTTATGGAGTAGTAACCATATGTAAATCTTCCTGCTCTATTTAAGAAGCTTCTTTATTTTTGTAAGCCTTCAGAGAAAAAGGATAAGTTTCTTGAATTGTGCCAGTACAGTGATGCTTACTTATGTTCACATAAACTATGTTCAAGTCAATATTTTCATGCTCTGCCCCTAAAATGCATGATTGTGCCCTCTTCACTACAGCTATAGTACCAATGGAGTGCAGGCAATACAAATTCATGGTAGACTGATGATTAACTCTGATTTTAAGTGTAATGCAATTCCTGAAGAATAACTCTGTTTTATGGGCCTGGAGGAGACAAATTCAGCAGTATTTTCTGAAGAATTTCAGCACCCAGCCAGCACAGTGTCTGAGTCATGTTAACTGTTGAATTTGAGCTAGACAATTAATCATGATAGACTGATGATGTTGCTGAGAATATACTCTGTTATTCAGTAAATGCAGTTCACATATAGGTACAAACATTACATTACACTAGGAGTTCAGCAGCTATACCAAATAGTCAGTACCAAAAAGATTCAGAAATAAAGCACATTATCTTAGTCACTAATGCTACTCTTATGTCAGTAATGCTTCTCTTATTTCAGCAGTTGTACAAAATAGTCAGTACCAAAAAGATTCACAAAAGCTAAGGGCAAAATTACCTTCCAAAGATGAATTGTTCTGTCCCGCGCTACAGTCAGAAGTCTGTCTTTGCTCAGTGCATCAGTTGTCAATATTTCACCTTGATGGCTATATAGGCAGTGCATGGATGTTCTATCGTCATCATTCCACTGCATTATTGAACTGTCGTAAGAACCAGATAATAGCTCTGGAGAGTCCAACCCAAAAGCAAGACATGAGACTGGCCCTATATGGCCACTGAATGCCTGAAGAATAACGGAAAACAACACTAAATTACATTGTACAATTTGAAGTTTGATCAATGAGGACTAGACTGGTTGAAAAGGGTTGCAAAAGTAAGGTATGCACATTGACATTAAACAGCAGGACATCAATAACCTGGTTGAAAAGGGTTGCTCTCTTGATAACCTGGTTGGAACACAAAACCAAAGTCCCGGTGAATAGGCCAAAGAAAATACCCCACACAGATCCGCACAGATGTCTAAGGACAACAACAATTCTACATCTAGGAGTACCAATACTGACAACAAAATCTTGGATCTCATAGATAGTGAACAAGCTAAGCCATAAGTTTGACATCAGAGGATAATAACCTTGCTTGAACATCAGAGTAGAACAAGCACATTATCTTATTTCAGCTACGCTCCTCACTGATCAAACTTCATATTGTACAGTTTAATTACCTAAGGAGAAATTCTGATCTTGCCAAAGGAGCATGTCAGGCTTCAGACCCTGCTATTCTGCAGCATGGGGATGACGCCATTGAAGAAGTCCCCGAAGTACTCTGTACAATCTATATTCTGGGTATCCGGGTGTTTATCTAGTTGACTTGCTCTAGCAATAAGAATGTAAAAAAAAGAAAATCAAAACAGGACAGCTTGGTGAGTGGTTGAGACCCGCCACTGCATTCTGAAGAGCAGCAAGTACTGAGAAATTAGTACCTCAGTTTGTGCAGAAAGAAGCCACCAATCTGAACCTGTTATATGCAGGTTGCAGTGTTACACACAAACGATGATTATAAGACAGGAACGTTTATCTTTTTTTATCAAACCCCTGTCTTATATACGACTCTCACCATACGTTTGGCCGATCTGGAAGATGATACCAGCCCTGACCCTTCATTCTTTTCATCTGTGCACATATATGAACGAACAAGAATAAATTAAATTACTGACTAAATAATCTGCATGCATAGCAAGAACAGGGCAATTTCATAGCTGATGCATGAAAGAAAAGAAGCAACAGACTAACAGACGTAAAACACATACGGATTGCCCCTGCAAAAAAATAGGTATTGTCACATTTGTTAAGAAGAAGATGTTGGCCCATTGTCTTAATATGCAGACAGCTCAGAATTATAATTATGAACACATTAACTTGGTAAAGTCAGATGCAAAGAAAAACAACAAGAATAGGAAAGCCAACTCTGTAAATCACATTTCATGATTTATAGAGTGGTTAGCAAAATTTGCACATCACCACCAGTGGCTTCACTTTCAGTGACTTGAAATACAGATCAGACGCTTAACTAAGAATGCTTAGAAAACAGTAATAAATAAATGCAAAAAGTACAAAGGAGAGGAAGACGAGATTCAAAGAGGTCCACCGATTAAGGGAAAAAGCTACTTTGCTGCTATGTCCATGTCTGAATTGGCTGTCAATGGTCTAGTTTAGCACAAATGCAAGCAACGCGAAGCCAACACATTGATTGCTAGGAGCTTGGTGAGTGGTTCAGACCTGCCAGTGCATTCAGTTAGACACAAAAGCAGGGACTAATTTCTCTTTTTCATTGCAATGGACACCATACCATACATTGTACAACACCAACCATTCAAAGATTAACGGTTACTAGAATTATATAGCTTATTAGCATCTGACCAAAAAGGCCAGAAGAAATAATCCAACCCCTGATTAAGCGCCAAAGTAAGTTGGAGGGGCCTCTTGTAAATGCTGAGCCTGCTGCTAGTTTCGAAGAGGTCTACCGTATGGATTAAGGGAAAAAACTACTTTGCTGCATGGAACATTGGTTTGTCTAAACCACAAATTGAGTGGACTTGGGCTGCAATTTTGATCATGTTGAGATGTTATGTTAGTACATACATATAGGTGTCCAGCATGCAGAAATTGCATTGCAGTTCTTTCGTCGATGGGATTTGGATCCTTAAGTTAGGTCCACATTTCAACAAACAGTGTGTGCAGTTGATGTGTATCCTGAAATGAAAAATGTCGTCCCCTCCCCACGATTTCTTTCATCACATTGCAGAATCATGCAGAAACTCTCGCAGCTGACAACTTGACACCGCAAATTTAAGAGCGCCTCTGCATTTATACGTCGATCAGAGCCCAAAATTAGGTAGGGGGCAACCTAGGGTTCTTCCGGCCCTGCCAAACCCTAGCGAACAGAGCCAAATCCCAAGCAAATCCGCGCATTGGTGAGGAGAGCTTACCCAGTGAGCGAGACGGGGGGGGGGGGGGGGGTCCTCGGAAACCTTCGTCGTCATCGGCGGCGGCGGCGCCGTCGCCGCCGTCATCGCCGGGTGGCGTCTTCCGCGCTGGAGGGGCTCGTCAATTTGGGTGGAAACGAGCGGTCGGTCGGAAGAAGACATTTCTGAGCGGTCGGTCAGAGGAGGCGCGAGACGGCGAGAGCGACTCGACCCGACCCGACCCGCCGGTGCCGGGTCATGGTCTTGAACGATCGAGGAGAGTTGCCAAAATGGATAGAGCGCTAGACTTCAACTCGCCATGGTGTCAAGGAACTTTCTTTTGAAAACAGAGCTATCTTTTCTTATGTAACCATATATTTCATTAGACGATCTATTTCCAGATATTACACATATGTTGACGACATAAGTCAAATATTTACGTCAGACAATTTTGCAAAAGAAAACTCACAAGAAGTAAAACTACAAGTTCACCCTTGGAGAAACCTGTGCCTCACCGAAACATCGTTCATCTTTCTCCACCGTCACTATGGTAGTGCCGAAAAAAGAGGCGAACAACCGTTACACCTAGATTTGGGAGAGCACCATCGCATTCAATGATGCTTTTTGAGCCGATGAACCAGGTTATGGACAGAGATTTTTGGCTCCTGGACACCAGTGCTACTACCATTTTTTAAAAAGTAAAAAAAATCACATTTATGTGTTTTTTCAAAAAGTAGAAAACAAATCATGGCATAGCCAATGAATTATCCCATAACCTGCAAAAATTCAATTTCAAATACAAAATATTCTGGGCTACAAAAAAAGGGAAAACGGGTGGATCTGGTATGCATATTTCAAACCTCTAAATTTTAACAGATCTTATCTTTTTTTGTGTAGACTACGATATAAAGAATTTCATATTAAAATTTTACATGTTTGTAGGCTACAATTTTTACTACGTTCAGATTTATTTTTAGAATTTTTAAATAAATAAATATGTATAATTTTCGAATGCCCAAGAGAAAAAAAACACTTTCTGAAAATATACGCACAATTCCACCACCATCCCACTATCATCACTACACAAAAACCCCGAATTTCGGCACCGCATTGCGTGCGCCTCCTTCACGCCTTCCATCCCTCGCCAATCCCACGAACCCACCACCTGCTCCGCTTCGCTCCGCTCCGCCCCGCCCCGCACCGCACCGCCGCCGGCGCCGTCGCCGCCGCAGCACAACATGCGGCCCCGCGCGACCATCGCGCTGATGCGCGCCACCATCGCGCACCCGGGGTGGGCGTTCCCCTCCGTCGCCGCGTGCTCCACCTCCTGCGCCACTGCCGCGTCGTCCTCGACGGGGCACGCGCTGCTCCGCACATCGCCGTCGCCGTCAACTTCGCCCGGGACCCTATGGAGCGCCATCTCTGGCCAGATAGTGGAAAACCCGCTGCGTGCGCAGGTGCTGATTTAGTTATCGCGTGCAGGTGCTGATTTAATTGTCGCGTGCAGGTGCTTCGGAACCACCGTGCTGATAGGGTTTGTTTACCCCATTTTGCAGGAACCACTGGGGAATTGGGGGGACGGGAAGCTCGATCTGCTGCTTGGGATGGGCTACAATTACAGTCACATCTGGTGCGTTTATATACTTGCTAAACCTCACGCACCTGTGATGTGAGGATTTTTTTTTTCCAGCGCAAGTATCTTATTCGATATAGTCCTCAAAAGTCAAACCTGTACTTGAGTTCATGCTTCCTCACGCACCTTCAAACCTGTACTTGAGTGCATGGTTCGATATACTCCTCCTACTTGTATTCTGCAGAACCGTTGCCCTGTACTTGTAAATTGGACACAGTTTACATCGAAATTGTGTTGTCGTGGACATGGGTCCTGCGTAGGAGAGCGGCTGCCCTAAAATTTTGCATGTAGCCCCTCTCGTGTGAGTCAGTTAGGCTGATGTGACACAAAAACAATCAAAATAGGAACATTTTAGTCCTTGAAGTTATTTGTAAAACCTATCTCTCTCAAAAACAAACCGGCGAGTGCCACGGTGTCCATGTTGGACGTATCGACGGCGAGGACGCACATGGCATTAGTGCATCACGCATCTTATAACTTATCTCCTAACCCCATTCTATCTATCTATATATATCATGTTTTACATTACATGTTCTGGTGAAACACGATTACGAGAACTAAATCGCCCCATGTGCTCAAGTACAGGGACTGTTACTGTATTTAACTCCTTTTTTTAGATCAACTGGCCTGGGCCCCATTCCATTTCCATAGAAAATAAAATGGCCCAGCTAAAGTTTACCAACCTCTAGAAATATGAACTCTAGAATTAGAGCACCGAAGGAAACAACTTTGTATGTTCCAGCCAATATTATTTTGAAGCACGGCAGATTTCTGCCCACAGCCTAGCAACGCTTCTTTTAGTAGGCAATGACAAAAAAAAATTATGTGCAGGGAGTTTGGTGCAGCCGGTGGAAGCCTCAATGAGAGTGCCAAGTTGAGCAAGCTCATTGTTGAGAAGATGTATCAAATGCCACCTGCAATGGTAACTAGCCCTCCATAGCAAGATGCTTGAATTTTGCTCTGTTAACTCTGAGCATTTGAATTTAACAAACTTATGATGTGATTCTGGTGGATAGGTAGAAGTATGTGATAACAGCATGGTTTTAAAGGGAATTCTAATACCTCTGGAACTCCTGAAATCTTTTTGTTTTGGCGAGTTAAAATTTTATGCCTCCTATTAGTTGCATTTGCACTTCATCTATGTGTACATGCCTGAACTAGAGAGGTTTTTCACTGTCCAAACTAAATGCCATGTGGCAGGACGATGTTAATATGGGTTTAATCTTTCTTGCAGCAATATGGTTCAGAGCTTGGGATTTTAATGGATGGAAAGAGCGAGGTGCAGCTTGGGCTACGGTGTAGCGACATTGACGCCTTAGGGTGAGTTTACTTGATGTGGGTATTGGAGGATGCCATTATCCTGGGCTTCCCTTATCATCTTTGGCTGGAGCCTATTAGGAAGTACTTTGGCAACTAGTCTTGGAATTGACTGTTGAAGTGAGACCAGTCTATATTCAGTTAACCATTGCGCTATCACATTTCGGAAGTAGCGTTATGTTTGCCAGGTTTAGACCTGATAGCTGAATTTCTTGGCCATATAGTGTTTGAAAAAGCTGCAGTAATTCTGACTTCATATCTTGCAAGTAAAATCTGTAAAACTCAGTTGGTGAATGGGGATGCTAGTGTTGCTGCAGGTTTATGTTTGAGATTCAGTTTTTCTCTTCTTTCAACAAGTTTGTGAAGAAGGTTGTGGCAATGGCCAGCTTAGCTGCATCATCAAAGAATTGCTCTTCATTTTGGCATAGCACTTTCATCTTATTTTTACTGAATCTGTAAGTAGCCATGGTGTGAAGAAACTTCGTGTTTTTCCTGAATCTGTAAGTAGCCATGGTGTGAAGGAATTTTGTGCTCTTATCCCTAGCCGGCATACACATTAGTTATCACTAAGAGTGTATTATCTAAATTAGATTCAACTTACTGTTAGAGCATGCTCACGCTTACCAATCACAATGACGGTGTAGTTCTTTGGGTTCCAAGGGATTGACAAGCCCGCCGAGGCACCTTCCGATGGCTCAAAGACCTGTTTTCCTTTGAACAGCGTGATCTCAGACAGTTTAGTTTCTGTAGGCAGTATGAGCTTTTGCTTCATCGGTTGTCTTGCAAATCAATTCAGTTTTTCCCTCATCCCCAAGACCCCTAGTGTTCCAACTTAGCATCTTCAGCTGATTTTAAATTCATCCCAAAGTAGCAGTAGCAGGTAACAATGCAAGGATGAGAACAAAATGCATAAAGGGAACATGTTTGTGGCAAACAATGTTACAGGTTATGGTCCTAAACAACGAAACTGGAGAAACAAAGAAGTCTTGGCCTAGGAACCGAGCATGGTTCACCAACTTTGAAGGAAAATGGAAATTTGATAAGAAAACTAACAACCGACTGTTTGTATTCTTGAGTTAGATTTGTAGACTAACCTGTTACATTTTATCAATAATGAACTTTAAGGTTTCGGACAGGCATTTACTTTGTTATTTACATGCTTTGTGTTTCTGCAAATAAGTTCCCCCCTGCTCAATTTTTGTCTTGCAGACATTTTGAATTGAAAATGGAACCCCTCTTCTTCGAAAAAAAGGAAGAGCATATCTGTACTGCAATGACATTTTTTTATGTTGCTTCTGTGCAGAGAGTTTGCGGTAGGTGGAAAGCTTAGGAAGCTCATAGTATCTTCAATACAGAGAACTTCATCTGCAATGGTAAGTTTTCCTGCACGTCAACAAGATTTACCCTTAGCATAGATGAACTGCCAAACAGACATAAATGATTTGGTTGCTTCTGTTGCATATGGCTATGTCTGTTAACTCGATGCAATTTCATGGTAGGTCCGTTCATTTTCGTCCCAGTGCAACTACGATGGTGACCTGGTTGGAAATGAGCTGAGAAGGATCGGGGATTCCATAGAGCAAAACCTGGAGGTTAACAGGGAGATTTTAAAGATTCTGCAAAACCAATTTCCCAACCCAACAACAATGGCAGCTTCTAGCAGCTCAGCCAAGGAGGCCCTGAAGCTGCAAAGTCAAGACACCGAGAGACACAACTCTGCTGCTGCTTCTCCACTTAGCAACAGAGCTTTGTTTGTCCTGTCGATTGCTGGGTCTGTTGTGAAGACTCTACAAGAGTGGGTCACCAAAGGTAGCGCTTGGCATATCGGTCTTACTGGCCTTGGGGAGGTGATTAAGCTAGTGAAAGACCCAGAGGCCAAGTCGACATTGCACAAACTGGATGAGGAACGAGACTTGTGGTGCTCCATTCTCAATAGAGGGAACAAGAAAGCCAAGGCGGGAGAAGGGGAGATTGCCGAGGGGACCCTAGAGGCTGATAGCAAGGAAACCAGGTTGGCGCTCATGAAGCGTGTCATGGCGGCTGCCTTAGCCATGGTGGAGGAGTATTATATCCCGCTGGTGGTTGCTCAGATATTGGCTGCTGTCGTGTATGTTCTGGCTCACATCACCTTGTAGTTACTTCCTAGGTCCTCCTTTGCTGAGACTTCTGTCCGCCTGATTGTACGTTTTACTGGCATGGACCTGTTGGCGTGTATTTGAGATGCACAAATAAATGCATACCAGTAGGCTCACCGTGGTGGGGTTGTACTTCCGTGAGATGTTAGATTTTGTCGCTGCAGCATACATTGTGTACTGAAGCAACTTTCATTGGTATGATGAATTCAGTAATCAGGATGAGAATCTAACATCTTGTATCTGTTTCTTTCTGCCTGGTGCGGCCTTATGACCACCATTGTCTTGTGCAAGCCAGATGGGATGCTATACAGTTTTCTTTCTTGTTCAACCCAGATGGGATGCTATACATTTTTCATGTCTTACGTCGCTGCTCTGCTCCCACATGGGACGCACTCTGTATATATAGTACTACCTCTGTCCTTAATTAATCGACGCAAAACTGAGGCTAGCTTAGTAGAGGATGCATGCATTCCCGCGTCAATTAAACACGGACGGAGAGTATTATGTAGTCCTAGTTCCCGCACTACACCAACGTCAGGCCAGACCTCGATCCGTGATCTGAATCAAACGATACAAGAACATCACACGATCCTGCGCGTAATAGCTGAATTTTAGTACAATCGAGCAGAGATCATGCCAGTCAAGCCAGCCTCAGGCCTCAGCGCGTGGCGCCACGCGACGTCGCCCGCGTACCGTTCGAAGACGCAGATCATGCTCTTGTTCTTGACGGGTTCGCCCTTCTGATCACCGGCCAGCGTAGTGGCCGCCGAGGTACGCTGGAGCCGAAACACCCTGGGCCACAGCGCGATGTGCTCCTTTCCCTATGCCACCCGCTCCTGCCCAACCTCCGCGGCGTCCTCGCCACCGATTGGAGGAAGTACACCAAGAGACATGTGCGGAGGACGGACTCCCACTCCCAGAGGCCGTGCTGCGGCTGCTGCACCTTGACGAAATGATGCACGACGGGCTTGCTGCTGCCGGAGGTGCACCACGGCGCCGGAGCCATGCTGCTCTCGCCAAGGCTCGGCCACACCGACTGCACGGTCGCCGTCAATGAGGATGCAACAACACCTACTATACCATGCCGTACTGGTAGAGCGACACTGGCACCTGCGTGCCCATCGAGGCTGAGCGACAGCTTACTGAGTGGTGACTACACTGTGCCACGGAGCAACCGCCTTCTCCCATGAACGTCTGCGTCTACACAGGCCACCGAGGCACCGAGCTCGCCTCTATCCCAGCCAGGAGCTCATGAACACGGCGCCTCGTCTCTGATTTGGCTGCCGCGCGCCCCCGCCGTGCGTCATGGTCGCCTGGAGCGGGATCAGGCCGTCGGTCCATACGCTCCAGGTATGGGTTGGTCATGGGGTCAACCATCGGCGAGGCCCCTCTGAATCTCTGATCGGCGGTAGGGGTGGACAAGCAAATGCACCGTGCCATCACATCTGGAGGGTACTGTCGGCTTGGATAGGTTCAGTTCTTGTCTTGAGTCTTCAAATCTGGGAAGAAGTAGATGACTGAAAGCTATAGTTGGAAAGAGCCATGAACCGGGAAGAACTAGAAATCCATAAGATGAATTCAGCTTTGATCACATATTCAAATTGCACTAGGACTCCAAGAGCCATGAACTGGGAAAGAATTAGAAGATGATTTCAGCTTTATTCGTACATTCAAATTGCAGCACTACTCAAATTTGATTATAGGTGGCATATAACTTCACACAATTTGAGCCAGGGAAAGATGGTTAAAACAATTTACTCCGTATGTATATGTATCAACACACTGTACTGAATTTATACAGAAATTTGATAACTGCAAATTCGTCCAGAAAGTTACAAGACCTATGAATGCAGCAATACTCTACTCTTTAATGATTGGTCAGCTTTTTGTTCCACATTGCTTGATTAAGGTTACACTATTGTGATCAACAGCCTTGAACTTAGCTTTCTAGTTGTATCCCACAAATCATCTATGAACTGAGCTTTCTTTAAATGGATTGAGTTAATATCCATCCCACAAATCATCTATGGACTAGCATGTTCAAGAACTTGGTAAGAGCATGTCTAACAGGCCCCCGTATTTTTTCGCCCCTTAAAACGCGAGTAGAGGGCCCTGTATTCGTTTTTCACCGGCCAAAAACGCGTCCAATCTAGCAGAACCTGTAAACTCACCCTGTAAAAGGGAATATTCCTAAAATATGCCGAATCAAAAAAAAATCGTTCCATCTTCTTCCTCTAGCCACCGTGCTCCCTGCTCCCCCGCCCCGGCCATGGCCGTGTCGCCCCCGGCCGCCCTCGCCTCACCCCGCCCCGGCCCCGGCCGCGCTGCCCCCAGCCGCCCTCGCCCCGCCCCGCTCCAGACCGCGCCGTCCTCGCCCCGCCCCGGCCATGGCCGCGCCGCCCCCGGCCGCCCTCGCCTCGCCCCGCCCCGGCCTCGGCCGCCCTCGTCCCGCCCCGGCCGCTCCGCTCCCGACCGCGCCGCCCTCGCCCCGCCCTCGCCCCGCCCCACCTCGCTTCGGCCAGCCCCGCCCCGCTCCGGCCGTGCTCGCTCCGGCCAGCCCCGCCCTCGCCCTGCCTCGCTTCGCCAGCCCCGCCCCGCAGTTCGTCGGAATTTAGCCGGATTCCGGCGAGGCGAATCGCGAAAGCAGTTAAAGCATGTCTAACAGACCCCTTAAAACACCCAAACCCGGTTTGAGCTCTACCCGGCCGTCTAGCAGGCCCCGTAAAAACGGCCCCCGCATCGATTTTTGCTGGTTTCGATTACGGGGCGGACTTTCGCCCCTTACTTGTGTGGGGTGGGAGGCCAAATACAGGGCCAACCCCTCACTCGTGGCGGGCTGAAATTTCAGAAAATCTAACCTGCTTCGCGATTCGCCTCGCCGGAATCCGGCTAAATTCCGACGAACTGCGGGGCGGGGCTGGCCGAAGCGAGGCGGGGCGAGGGCGGGGCTGGCCGGAGCGAGCACGGCCGGAGCGGGACGGGGCTGGCTGGAGCGAGGCGGGGCGAGGGCGACGCAGCCATGGCCGGGGCGGGGCGAGGGCGGCGCGGTCGGGAGCGGGGCGGCCGTGGCGGGCGAGGCGAGGGCGACCGGGGGCGGCGAGGGCAGCGCGGCCGGGAGCGGGGCGAGGGCGTACGGCGGCGCGGCGGGGCCGGGGCCGGGGTGAGGCGAGGGCGGCGGGGGCGGCACGGCCATGGCCGGGCGGGGCTGGCCGGAGCGAGGCGGGGCGAGGGCGATGCAGCCATGGCCGGGGTGAGGGCGGCGCGGTCGGGAGCGGGGCGGCCAGTGGTGGGGCGAGGCGAGGGCGGCCGGGGCGGCGCGGCCATGGCCTGGGCGGGCGAGGGCAGCGCGGTCGGGAGCGGGGCAAGGGCGGCCGGGGGCGGCGCGGCCGGGGCCGGGGCGGGGTGAGGCGAGGGCGGCCGGGGGCGGCACGGCCATGGCCGGGGCGGGGGAGCAGGGAGCACGGTGGCTAGAGGAAGAAGATGGAAGGATTTTTTTGATTCGGCATATTTTAGGAATATTTCCTTTTACAGGGTGAGTTTACACGTTCTGCTAGATTGGACGCGTTTTTGGCCGGTGAAAAACGAATACAGGGCCCTCTACTCGCGTTTTAAGGGGCGAAAAAATACGGGGCCTGTCGGGGGTGTTCCTCGACAATGTCCTCCGATTGGGACTTAGGGTTGATGGAATCCTGCAAGCTGATACGAGGCATCGGTACACAGACAAACGGGGGGAGCGATTTATCCAGGTTCGGGGCCCTCGATGAGGTAAAACCCTTACGTCCTGCTTGTCTGTTCTTGATTATGATGAAAACAGTGTTACAATGGGGTGCCGAATAGTTCGGCTGTGATCTCGTCGAGATGGCTAATCGCTAGGGTAACCTAGTTCTAAGCTTCTGTTGGCTAAGATCGCTAAGATTGATTGTGTCCCTCGATAGCCCCTCTCCTGGCCTTTATATAGGTGGCCAGGTCCCGAGAGGTCTAATCGATTACGAGTAGGCTTACAATAGATCTATCTCTAATCTTTTCTTGTTCGGCTTCTTCCGTGTCTTGTACTTCAAGTAATCTTCCGCTGCACCGCCTTAGTGGCCCATCTTCCCTTCGGGTACCTTCATGGGCCTCCATCTGGACCGTATAGGGTAGAGCAATATTGGTTAACCGAAGGGTAATGCCCACGTCAGTAGCCCCCGAGTGTCTAGCCGAACATAGTTCGGGTAGAGACTGAAGCATATCTTCTTCCGAAGTCCTTCTCCTTGATCATTCTTGCTTTCCTTCTGTCTTCTATCGGGTGCGCGTCAGCGCTCCCGATGGGAGTAGCCCCCGAGTCTTGGTACGGATGCTTGCAATCCGTGCGTAGACTCAAGTTGTACCACTCGAACATCATCTTCTGCCGAAATTTTTCCTGCAAGTCTTTGTAGACCATCCGATATATTTTCTTTATGCAAGGGATAACGAATAACGTGCCCAACTTTTGTTGGTTAACTGCCGATGGCAAAACAACGTTACCCTACACAGAATCAAGTCCCCGGGCATGATCCTGGAGTGCGAAAAAAGTTCTGTCGGGTGCGCGTCCGGCGCTCCCGATGGGAGTAGCCCCCGAGTTTGTGCACGGGCGTTTTACGCCCGAGTGCAGACTCGAGTCAAATATTTCCTTCGAATCCTCATTCTGTCGGGTGCGCGGCAGTAATCCCGATGGGAGTAGCCCCGAGCCTAGGTGCGGATGCTCGCAATCCGCGCATAGGCTCAAGTCGATCACCCGATCCTTTCTTATCTCTTCGTATGCAATCATTCTCCATGACGTCATTGATGACGTTTTTCTGTCCCCTTGATTCTGACCGATAAGACACGACCTGCCAACCCTGTTTTCAAGCGATTCTTGCTCCTCTTTACACGGTTAACGAGGCACCTCCTCGATTTCCGCAATTATTAACTGGAGAAAGGCCCATTAACAATACGAAACCTTCCTTAAGTTCCCCGAGAGATTAAAAAAATCCCTTTCATTCTCCTTCATTCGTCTTCTTTGCCGTTCTTGTTCCTTTCCTGTTCACAACTGCTCGCGCCGCCACCACCGTCTTCCGATTTCTCCAGATCTCGCAATGGTGAAGAAGAAGAACCCTAGCGCCGCCGCCAGCTCCACGAGCGGCGGTGCCGCCGCCAAAACTTCTTCGATTCTTCCGAAGGAGGGCGCCCCCAGCGCTCCTCCCCCAGCTCCGGCGCCGCCGGCGCCACCGAGCTCAACAGCCAAGCCCGGTGATTGGACAGCCTCGACCGTCACCAAGCATGACGAGAAGAGATCCCGGAGCCTAGGATTGATCTCCTCCGATGAGGGGAATGTAATCTTTCCAGGTGCGATTTCTCGACCTAACCCTCCTGCCGGTTTTACCGTGATGTTCCTGTCGTTCTTGTACCGAGGCCTTTCACTTCCTGTTCACGAATTCCTCCTCCATCTCCTGCGAACTTACGAAATCCAACTGTGGCAACTCACTCCCAACTCGATCCTTCACGTTGTTGTGTTCATTACCCTCTGCGAAGCATATCTGGGCGTTGAGCCCCATTTTGGTTTGTGGAAAAAGATCTTCTATGTGAAGAGATACAACAGTAGCAATGGATCTTTTGTCACCGGAGGAGTAGGATTCGTAGCTCGTACGGATGTCAATTACTTCAATTTCCCGATGAGAGAGTCCGTGCAAGGGTGGAGATTGAAGTGGTTCTATATCAAGGATTCTTCGTCACCCGAATGCCAGCTCCCTCGCTTCGTCGACGTCCTTGAGGCCAAGCCTAAGAATTCCTGGAAGAACGCTCTCTCTCCCGACGAAAAAGTAGCAGCCGATGAATTATTTGCCAGATTCCTTCGGATCAAGGAGGCTGACGGGCAAACCATGGTCGGCACAGAAGTAGCGGCAGTGTTTCTGAAACGTCGAGTCCAACCAGTCATGGCTAGGGTTCGCCCAATGTGGTTGTACTCAGGTCCAAAAGATGAGACTAGAATTAACGCTGCCGAATTATCGGAGAAAGAACTGCTCGATGAAGTCCGTCGCCTCACTTTCTTCAGTCAAGAGGATTCGATTCCACTGGCATCTCCGTATATTCCTTTTGATGCCGATTATCCACCACGAGAGGTAATCTCCCTCCTCAAATTCTTGTTATGCTGCTATCGACATATATCACTGTTATCCTCATTTATTTTTCCTTCCACAGACCTTCGCAGCCTCCGAGGGTTTACATAACTTGCCAAATGAAACTTCCGAAGGAAGAGGCTCTTCAGAACCCGTTGACTCTCGTACTGTTGAGCATACGAGCCCTTCAAGCGAACATGATGACCCGATAGATTCTGAAACTGCCCATGCCAATCTCCCCCATCAGCCGGTGATACTTGCGACACAGAGGGATCAATGCGCAATGATGACGCTGATCATGGTGCCTTTGTTAATGCAGCTGCAGAGGAGACCAGGGCTTCACCTATGAAGAGATCAATCGGCGGTTTTGCCGACGAAGATGATCTCCTTGATCTGTAAGTGCTTTTCTTCTTCTTACTATTTTCTGCTTCTTGATCTTTTCGTATTCTTCTCATGACTTGGTCAATCGAATCTTCTTTGTAGTGACGATGCTTTTATTGAGCCTCCACCTAAGAGGGTCAGATCTGATGCTGTCTCGCCAGCCGCCGCAGCTTCCGAAGCTTCGGCTCTCAAGGTGGCTCCTATGGCGCAAGCATCGACTGCCTCCTCCCTTTCCAAGGGGAAAGATACTCCTGCTGCTGCCGCAGCTCCTCCTTCTGTAAGTCCTTGTTGAATCTAGCAAGAATCTTTCGGAATGTGTCTTTGCTTAACGATCCTTGTCAAACATTCCCCTTTTTTTCAAGGATCTACGAGGTGTGATATCCTCTTTAGAGGCCTTCGCCTCTCAATTCACCTCTCTGGAGGCGGACAAAATTCGGCTGCAGGAGGAGGCTAAGTCTTCCTCTTCAAAGCTGGAAGGTGCTATAAAAAAGGCCGCCGTAGCTCGCCAGGAGGTCGACTCCCTGAAAGAAGAGCTGAACAAGCTGAAGGAGCGGCTGAAGGAGGAGGAAACTCGGGCGGCAGAAAAGGATGAACTCCTCCGCCAGTCTGCCTTGGCCCTGCTTGGTAAGTTCCTATATCCCTTGTAGATTTTTTTTTATGGATCTGCTTCTTTGTCAACGATTTCCTTTGACTACTTGCAGAAGCCGCCGACATCCCTGCTACCGCCTTGGATAAAATTCCGAGCAACTCCCCGGCAAACGGTGTGTCGACGGTTCTCACCGCTCACCAACTCACCCGGGGGCTCCTTGACAAGGGAAAGGGTGCTCTGACGCGGATGCATTCGATGATATTCCCCAAGGCCACGCAGGAGAAGACTCTGGGGCAGCTGATTGATGCTTTCGCAGTCGACACCAAGGAGGTCATTGAGGTATTCAAGCGTACCTCGCGTACCTATGGCGCCCTTCTTGCCTTCCAACTTATGATGGGTTACGGCTTTAAGGCCGACATCGAAGAAATGACCAAGGAGCTGCCGAAAGGAAAAGGTGGGCGATCTATTGATTTAAGCGCCTTTACGGCGTCCGCCCGTACTTGTGCTCGCCAGCTCCTCGATTTAGTTTCAAGAAAAACATCGGTTGGCCCCAGCCTGTCGACCCAGACTCAGGCTCCTTGACTGTTGTAACAATTTTACCCTTGGCTAGTATGAAACATTATTCTGCTGCGAGAACTTTAAGTTTGTAATGAACACTATGCCGGCAATGTTGCCAGCATGTTTTTATCATAATATCTTTACTTGTGCTTCTCCTGATAGGGATTGCTTATACCTCTCCCGATGGGAGTTTTGTTGGATGCTTAATTTGACCATATCATCCTCTTTAACGCTGTTGCCTGCAGGTTTTCCCAGTGCCCTCGTTTGTTGACGACTCCTCTGGTGCTTTTCCCGAAAGTGATCGGATCCAACGGATGAAGGATCGGATCGCCCAGATGGAGAAGGACCTGCGCAGCACTTATGCGTTGGCCGCGATTATCAACAAGAAGAGCGAGACTGCGGTCGACGTGGAGTGGTACGCTCTTACTGAGCTACATAAAGCTACCGAGAGCTTGAACTGTGAGTCCTTTAATCTCTTCACCCTTTGGTCGATAGCGTTTTATCTGATCCTCTTCTTTTTTTCCCTTGTCAGTCATAGCTCTGAACCGTGCGGAAGAGAGCAAACGGGTTCACGAGTGTGTGAATGCCTTGATCGAGCTATCCTCAGCCGAGGAAATTTTCTGGCGGGAGCATTCGAAGGCTTCGGCTGTTGCACAATTTCAGGATCGAGTTCAGCAGGTCCACCACTTCTTCGACAAGTGCTATAGAGCCATGAGGGTGGTTTGGAAGACGATGTTTCCTTTGAACGCAGTTGATACGTCTCCAACGTATCGATAATTTCTTATGTTCCATGCTACTTTATTGATGATACCTACATGTTTTATGCACATTATATGTCATATTTATGCATTTTCTGGAACTAACCTATTAACAAGATGCCGAAGAGCCAGTTGCTATTTTCTGCTGTTTTTGGTTTCAGTAAATCCTAGTAAAGAAATATTCTCGGAATTGGACGAAACTTTCGCCCAGGGTCCTATTTTTGCACGAAGCTTCCGGAAGACCGAAGACCTAACGAAGTGGGGCCACGAGGCAGGCCAGGGGTGGCCGGCGCGGCCCAAGCCCTGGCCGCGCCGACCTATCCCCCGGGCCCCTCGTGTGGCCCCCGCGTTGACCCTCCGCCTACTTAAAGCTTCCGTCGCGAAACCCCCGGCACCGAGAGCCACGATACGGAAAACCTTACAGAGACGCCGCCGCCGCGAATCCCATCTCGGGGGATTCTGGAGATCGCCTCCGGCACCCTGCCGGAGAGGGGATTCATCTCCCGGAGGACTCTACACCGCCATGGTCGCCTCCGGAGTGATGAGTGAGTAGTCCACCCCTGGACCATGGGTCCATAGCAGTAGCTAGATGGTCGTCTTCTCCTTGTTGTGCTTCATTGTTAGATCTTGTGAGCTGCCTAACATGATCAAGATCATCTATATGTAATTCTATATGTTGTGTTTGTCGGGATCCGATGGATAGTGAGTACTATGATTATGGTGATTATCAATCTATTGTTCATGTGTTGTTTATGATCTTGCATGCTCTCCGTTACTAGTAGAGGCTCTGGCCAAGTTTTTACTCTTAACTCCAAGAGGGAGTATTTATGCTCGATAGTGGGTTCATGCCTGCATTTACACCTGGGACAGTGATAGAAAGTTCTAAGGTTGTGTTGTGCTGTTGCCACTAGGGATAAAACATTGATGCTATGTCTAAGGATGTAGTTGTTGATTACATTACGCACCATACTTAATGCAATTGTCTGTTGCTTTGCAACTTAATACCGGAGGGGTTCGGACGATAACCCGAAGGTGGACTTTTTAGGCATAGATGCAGTTGGATGGCGGTCTATGTACTTTGTCGTAATGCCCAATTAAATCTCACTATATTTACCATGTCATGTATATGCATTGTTATGCCTTTCTCTATTTGTTAATTGCCCGACCGTAATTTGTTCACCCAACATGCTTTTATCTTATGGGAGAGACACCTCTAGTGAACTCGTGGACCCCGGTCCTATTCTTTACATAGCATACAATCTACTTGTTTTACTGTTTTCTTTGCAAACATCTTCCACTCGATACGTTTAATCCTTTGTTACAGCAAGCCGGTGAGATTGACAACCTCACTCGTTTCGTTGGGGCAAAGTACTTTGGTTGTGTTGTGCGGGTTCCTAGTTGGCGCCGGAATCCCCGGTGTTGCGCCGCATCACATTTCGCGACCATCAACCTTCAACGTGCTTCTTGGCTCCTACTGGTTCGATTAAACCTTGGTTTCTTTCCGAGGGAAAACTTGCTACCGTGCGCATCATACCTTCCTCTTGGGGTTTCCCAACGAACGTGTGAGTTACACGCCATCAAGCATAATTTTCTCGGCGCCGTTGCCGGGGAGATCAAGACACGCTGCAAGGGGAGTCTCCACTTCTCAATCTCTTTACTTTGTTTTTGTCTTGCTTTATTTTATTTACTATTTTGTTTGCTGCACTAAATCAAAACACAAAAAAATTAGTTGCTAGTTTTACTATATTTACTGTCTTGCTCTCTATATCAAAAACACAAAAAAATTAGTTACTTGCATTTACTTTATCTAGTTTGTTTTATTTACCGTTGCTAAAATGGCCAACCATGAAAATACTAAATTGTGTGACTTCACAAATGCAAATAATAATGATTTCCTATGCACACCTATTGCTCCACCTGCTACTACAGACAGAATTCTTTGAAATTAAACCTGCTTTACTAAATCTTGTTATGAGAGAACAATTTTCCGGTGCTAGTTCCGATGATGCTGCTGCCCATCTCAATAATTTTGTTGAACTTTGTGAAATGCAAAAGTATAAAGATGTAGATGGTGATATTATTAAATTGAAAGTGTTTCCTTTCTCATTAAGAGGAAGAGCTAAAGATTGGTTGCTATCTTTGCCTAAGAATAGTATTGATTCATGGACTAAATGCAAGGATGCTTTTATTGGTAGATATTATCCTCCCGCTAAAATTATATCTTTGAGAAGTAGCATAATGAATTTTAAACAATTAGATACTGAACATGTTGCTCAAGCTTGGGAGAGAATGAAAACTTTGGTAAAGAATTGCCCAACCCATGGACCGACTACTTGGATGATCATCCAAACCTTCTATGCAGGACTAAATTTTTCTTCGCGGAATTTATTGGATTCAGCTGCTGGAGGTACCTTTATGTCCATCACATTGGGGGCGGCTACAAAACTTCTTGATAATATGATGATAAATTACTCTGAATGGCACACGGAAAGAGCTCCACAAGGTAAGAAGGTAAATTCCGTTGAAGAAACCTCTTCCTTGAATGATAAGATTGATGTGATTATGTCTATGCTTGTGAATGGTAGATCTAATGTAGATCCAAATAATGTTCCTTTAGCTTCATTGGTTGCTCAAGAAAAAAATGTTGATGTGAATTTCATTAAAAATAATAATTTCAACAACAATGCTTATAGGAACAACTCTGGTAATAACTATAGGCCATATCCTTCTGCTAATGGTAATGGTTATGGTAATTCTTATGGGAATTCCTACAATAATAATAGGAATGTACCCTCTGGTCTTGAAGCTATGCTTAAAGAATTTATTAGTACACAAACTGCTTTTAACAAATCTGTTGAGGAAAAGCTTGATAAAATTGATACTATCGCTTCTAGAGTTGATAGACTTGCCTCTGATGTTAATCTTTTAAAATTGAAAGTTATGCCTAATAATGATATTGATAATAAGATTACTACTACAGCAAATGCCATCCAAGTTAGAATTAATGAGAATATAAGATTAATGGCTGAACTGCGTGCTAGGTGGGATAGAGAAGAAAATGAAAAACTAGCTAAAGAGAATAATGTAGCTAAAGTTTGGACTATTACCACCACTAGTAATGCTAATTCTTCACATGTTGCTGCACCTCCTACTATCAATGGTAAAATAATTGGTGTTGGCAAAGTTTCTACTCCTAGTGCAAAGCGAACAAAACCGCCTCGAAATTGCTAAAACCGCTGAAACCGCTTGTGATAAAACTGCTGAAATTTTTTCCAACCTTGGGAACAATGATCCCATTGCTGTAGCTCATAATGATTTAGATTTTGATGATTGCCACATCTCTGAAGTTATAAAGTTCTTACAAAAACTTGCTAAAAGTCCTAATGCTAGTGCTATAAATTTAGCCTTTACAAAACATATTACAAATGCTCTCATAAAAGCTAGAGAAGAGAAACTAAAACTTGAAACTTCTATTCCTAGAAAGTTAGAAGATGGTTGGGAGCCCATCATTAAAATGAAATTCAATGACTTTGAATGTAATGCTTTATGTGATCTTGGTGCAAGTATCTCTGTTATGCCTAAAAAGATTTATGATATGCTTGACTTGCCACCATTGAAGAATTGTTATTTGGATGTTAATCTTGCCGATAATGTTAAAAAGAAACCTTTGGGGAGGATTGATAATGTGCATATTACGGTTAACAATAACCTTGTCCCCGTTGATTTTATTGTCTTGGATATCGAATGCAATGCATCTTGTCCAATTGTGTTGGGAAGACCTTTTCTTCGAACTCGTTGGTGCTGTTATTGATATGAGGGAAGGTAATATTAAATATCAATTTCCTCTCAAGAAAGGTATGGAACACTTCCCTAGAAAGAGAATGAAGTTGCCTTTTGATTCTATTATTAGAACAAGCTATGATGTTGATGCTTCTACTCTCGATGTTACTTGATTTGCACTTTCTGCGCCTAGCTGAAAGGCGTTAAAGAAAAGCGCTTATGGGAGACAACCCATGTTTTTACCTACAGCAAATTTTTGTTTTGTTGAGTCTTGGAAGTTGTTCACTACTGTAGCAACCTCTCCTTATCATGTTTTTGTGCCAAGTAAAGTTTCTATGTCAAAGTTGATGTTATATTTGGGATTACTGCGCAGAAACAGCATTGCTGTCTGTCACGAATCTGGGCACAGTCCTCTGTAGAAAATTCGAAAAAATCTGCCAATTTACGAGCGTGATCCTCAGATATGTACGCAACTTTCATTAGTTTTGAGTTTTTCCATTTGAGCAAGTCTGGTGCCATCTTAAAATTCGTCTTTACGGACTGTTCTGTTTTTGACAGATTCTGCCTTTTATTTCGCATTGCCTCTTTTGCTATATTGGATTTATTTCTTTGATCCATTAATGTCCAGTAGCATTATGCAATGTCCAGAAGTGAAAATAATGATTGTGTCACCTCTGAATGAGTGAATTATTAATTGTGCACTAACCCTCTAATGAGTTTGCTTGAAGTTTGGTGTGAAGGAAGTTTTCAAGGGTCAAGAGAGGAGAATGATATACTATGATCAAGAGGAGTGAAAGCTCTAAGCTTGGGGATGCCCCCGTGGTTCACCCCTGCATATTTTAAGAAGACTCAAGCGTCTAAGCTTGGGGATGCCCAAGGCATCCCCTTCTTCATCGACAACATCATCAGGTTCCTCCCCGGAAACTATATTTTTATTCAATCACATCTTGTATTCTTTGCTTGGAGCGTCGGTTTGTTTTCGTTTTTGTTTTTGTTTGAATAAGATGGATCCTAGCATTCACTTTGTGGGAGAGAGACACGCTCCGCTGTTGCATATGGACACATGTGTCCTTAGGCTTTACTCATAATGTTCATGGCGAAGTATCTTCTTCGTTAAATTGTTAAATTGTTGGAATTGGAAAATGCTACATGTAGTAATTCTAAAATGTTTTGGATAATGTGATACTTGGTAATTGTTGTGCTCATGATTAAGCTCTTGCATCATATGCTTTGCACCCATTAATGAAGAAATACATAGAGCTTGCTAAAATTTGATTTGCATATTTGGTTTCTCTAAGGTCTAGATAATATCTAGTATTGAGTTTTGAACAACAAGGAAGACAGTGTAGAGTCTTATAATGTTTACAATATGTCTTTTATGTGAGTTTTGCTGCACTTGTTCATCCTTGAGTTTGCTTCAAATAAACCTTGCTAGCCTAAACCTTGTATCGAGAGGGAATACTTCTCATGCATCCAAAATCCTTGAGCCAACTACTATGCCATTTGTGTCCACCATAACTACCTACTACATGGTATTTCTCCGCCATTCCAAAGTAAATTGCTTGAGTGCTACCTTTAAAATCCCATCATTCACCTTTGCAATATATAGCTCATGGGACAAAATAGCCTTAAAAACTATCGTAGTATTGAATATGTACTTATGCACTTTATATTTTATTAAGTTGCTTGTTGTGCGATAACCATGCTTCTGGGAACGCCATCAACTATTGTTGAATATCATGTGAGTTGCTATGCATGTCCGTCTTGTCCGAAGGTCTATCATTTTAGTGGTTGGAGCATGCAAAATTGTTAGAGAAGAACATTGGGCCGCTAACTAAAGCCATGAACCATGGTGGAAGTTTCAGTTTTGGACATATATCCTCAATCTCATATGAGAATAATAACTTTGCTACATGCTTGTGCATTTAAGAGGAGTCCATTATCTCGTTGTCCATGTTGTCCCGGTATGGATGTCTAAGTTGAGAATAATCAAAAGCGAGAAATCCGAAATGCGAGCTTTCTCCTTAGACCTTTGTACAGGCGGCATGGAGGTACCCCTTTGTGACACTTGGTTGAAACATGGCATGCGAAGATCCGGTAGTCCAAGTTAAGTAGGACGAGGTGCGGGCACTATTAGTATACTATGCATGAGGCTTGCAACTTGTAAGATATAATTTTCATAACTCATATGCTTTATTACTACCGTTGACAAAATTGTTTCATGTTTTCAAAATAAAAGCTCTAGCACAAATACAAGCAATCGATGCTTTCCTCGTTGAAGGACCATTCTTTTACTTTTATTGTTGAGTCAGTTTACCTATCTCCTTCCACCTTAAGAAGCAAACACTTGTGTGAATTGTGCATTGATTCCTACATATTTGCATATTGCACTTGTTATATTACTTTATGTTGACAATTATCCATGAGATATACATGTTACAAGTTGAAAGCAACCGCTGAAACTTAATCTTCCTATGTGTTGCTTCAACACCTTTACTTTGATTTATTGCTTTATGAGTTAACTCTTATGCAAGACTTATTGATGCTTGTCTTGAAGTACTATTCATGAAAAGTCTTTGTCATATGATTCACTTGTTTACTCATGTCATTACCTTTGCTTTGATCGCTGCATTCATTACATATGTTTACAAATAGTATGATCAAGATTATGATGGCATGTCACTTCAGAAATTATCTTTGTTATCGTTTTACCTCGCTCGGGACGAGCGTAACTAAGCTTGGGGATGCTGATACGTCTCCAACGTATCGATAATTTCTTATGTTCCATGCTACTTTATTGATGATACCTACATGTTTTATGCACATTATATGTCATATTTATGCATTTTCCGGAACTAACCTATTAACAAGATGCCGAAGAGCCGCTTCGTTGTTCTCGCTGTTTTTGGTTTCAGAAATCCTAGTAAAGAAATATTCTCGAATTGGACGAAACTTTCGCCCGTGGTCCTATTTTTGCACGAAGCTTCCGGAAGACCGAAGACCTAACGAAGTGGGGCCACGAGGAGGCCAGGGGGTGGCCGGCGCGGCCCAAGCCCCGGCCGCGCCGACCTATCCCCCGGGCCCCTCGTGTGGCCCCCGCGTTGACCCTCCGCCTACTTAAAGCTTCCGTCGCGAAACCCCCAGCACCGAGAGCCACGATACGGAAAACCTTACGGAGACGCCGCCGCCGCGAATCCCATCTCGGGGGATTCTGGAGATCGCTCCCGGCACCCTGCCGGAGAGGGGATTCATCTCCCGGAGGACTCTACACCGCCATGGTCGCCTCCGGAGTGATGAGTGAGTAGTCCACCCCCGGACCATGGGTCCATAGCAGTAGCTAGATGGTCGTCTTCTCCTTGTTGTGCTTCATTGTTAGATCTTGTGAGCTGCCTAACATGATCAAGATCATCTATATGTAATTCTATATGTTGTGTTTGTCGGGATCCGATGGATAGTGAGTACTATGATTATGGTGATTATCAATCTATTGTTCATGTGTTGTTTATGATCTTGCATGCTCTCCGTTACTAGTAGAGGCTCGGCCAAGTTTTTACTCTTAACTCCAAGAGGGAGTATTTATGCTCGATAGTGGGTTCATGCCTCGCATTTACACCGGGACAAGTGACGTAAAGTTCTAAGGTTGTGTTGTGTCTGTTGCCACTAGGGATAAAACATTGATGCTATGTCTAAGGATGTAGTTGTTGATTACATTACGCACCATACTTAATGCAATTGTCCGTTGCTTTGCAACTTAATACTCGGAGGGGTTCGGACGATAACCTGAAGGTGGACTTTTTAGGCATAGATGCAGCTTGGATGGCGGTCTATGTACTTTGTCGTAATGCCCAATTAAATCTCACTATATTTACCATGTCATGTATATGCATTGTTATGCCTTTCTCTATTTGTTAATTGCCCGACCGTAATTTGTTCACCCAACATGCTTTTATCTTATGGGAGAGACACCTCTAGTGAACTGTGGACCCCGGTCCTATTCTTTACATAGCATACAATCTACTTGTTTTACTGTTTTCTTTGCAAACATCTTCCACTCGATACGTTTAATCCTTTGTTACAGCAAGCCGGTGAGATTGACAACCTCACTCGTTTCGTTGGGGCAAAGTACTTTGGTTGTGTTGTGCAGGTTCCTAGTTGGCGCCGGAATCCCCGGTGTTGCGCCGCATCACATTTCGCGACCATCAACCTTCAACGTGCTTCTTGGCTCCTACTGGTTCGATTAAACCTTGGTTTCTTTCTGAGGGAAAACTTGCTACTGTGCGCATCATACCTTCCTCTTGGGGTTTCCCAACGAACGTGTGAGTTACACGCCATCAGCAGTTCCCCCCACGCTCCTTGCATTGATGTCGGAGTTTGGTAACGCCAGGAAGATCCGGGACTTGGTGCGCGCGCAAGTTTTTGCAGGAGCCAGGTTTACACTTGCTCTTGTACTTGCCCGTTATCCTTCGGCAGGTTTACTGTCGATTGCCAACGTTACTGGAGACTTGGAGGCGCTGTATCCGAAGGTGTTGTTGCCTGCAAACATAATTGTTGACAGACTCGAGAAGGATTCAAAGGTACCTGAAGAAAAATGAACTCCGCAAGGATGATTTCAGGGTTTTAATGACTGTTTGTAAATAAATAGTTTGACTACTTTATCCAAGTGTTTGGATTATGTACTGACGCCTTTTCATTCGGTAGATACATGCATATGTACTTTTACCATGTTATTGCCGTTGGCAAGTTTCAATTTTGAGCGAATCTTAGTTGCTCGTTTTTAAATGTATATATATTGGCTGTTTAGCAAATCATGTGAGTGATCAGCTCGTGTTGCAGGTCTTGCTAAACCTGTTGTATGCGCAACTTTGCTTTCAACCGTTTTAAATTTCGACAGGCACTCCCGAATATTTCGGGTGTAGTGATTCTGCCGATGAGCCCGTTGTTCCTTGATATTTCCATAAGTGAAATATCGAACGTGGGTTGTTGTTTATGTGTACTTCCAAACTCTTGCTATTTACGGCACTCGTAGAGGCATCTATAGCAGAGGGAAAGGTGAACGTCTTTTTAGCACTCGTAGAGGCTTTTTTGGAACACAATCCTTGTACTACGTTTTCGTAGTGACGGGGCGTAGAAGTTCGTGATCACTGCAATTCTTTATCAAAAGATGGAAGCTTAAATTCTTATTAATAAGGTAAGCACGGGGCTGAAGGGCGAAAAAGGAAGGCCATGTATAAAGTAGAAGAAAAAAGGAAAATAAGTGCTGAAAAAATTCTTAATCAAGGAAGGGTTGTTCTCTTCTTCCGGCTTCTTCACCACGTTTGGGGTAGCCGCAGCGTTGCTGATTTCACCAGGGGTTTGAGCTGTGACTGCCAGCGTCTTGCTGTTTTCTATGCCTTCTGCGTCATCAACTGCCGAACCTTTTGCTGCCGAAGCTTTTGCTGCCGAAGCTCCTGCTGCCGAGGCTTCTGCTGTCGAGGCTTTAAGGGCAAGGTCGGCTGGCTTCTTTTTGCTTCCCTTGTCGTCCTTCTCTTCCTTGATTTCACGCAACAACAACTTGGGTGGAGGCTTAATACTTTCTTGCTTGCTCCCAAACTTCGCAGCGATCCTCTGGAAATCGCGATCGCAACTGTCTGAGCGCGAAAAACTTCCATGGACTGTGATGTTTGTCCCTTTGTTGCCAGGCATTTTCAGCTTGAGATACGCATAGTGCGGCACGGCCATGAACTTGGCGTAGGCTGGTCTCCCGAGTATAGCATGATACTGTGACTCCCAGTTCACTACCTCAAACTCGATCTTCTCCTTCCTAAAATTGTCGGATCTGCCGAAGACGACGTTCAGGTAAATTCTTCCAAGAGTGTAACCTGGTTCAGTTGGCAGAATCCCGTGGAAGCAGGTGTCCGTCTCTTCCAGCATCCCCATGGTGATCCCCATACTCTTGATTGTGTCGACGAAAATCAGGTTTAACCCGCTCCCACCATCCATAAAGACTTTGCTCATCTTGAATCCCCCTATCTGTGCCTCAACTACCAGGGCAGCGTGTCCTGGTTTTGGTATGGTCATCGGGTGGTCTACTCGGCTGAACGTAACGTTCTGAGAGGACCACTCGACGTACTCAGGGATGTTTGCCATGATGCTTTCGGCTAGATTAATTTCTCGGGTGAGCTTCTTCATCTCTCTTCTCGAGACACCTGTCTTGTGGATCATGCTCATCTGCCCACGTGGTGGTGGGAACACCTCGTTGGGTTGATGAGGTTGGGCCTGCTGGACTTGGTGCTGAGGTGGGGGTGGGGGTGGAGGTGGTAGCGGTTGCTGTCCTGACTGCTGGATAAGTTTGTGCATGTCGAGGAACTGTCGACAATCCCTGAGAAGGTGACTCGACTTTGTTTTGCCGTCCTTAGAGTCGACATACGAGTGCAGGTAACAGGGAGCGTTGATCTGCTCAACATAGGGTAGCTCGGGAACCCTCTGCTGCCGTGGTTTATAATTGCCGCGGCTTCCAGAGTTGTTCCGGTTGCCATCCTGTCGATCGTCTCTTCTTTCATCATACCGATCATCATGTCGATCGGAGTATCCTGCAGCTACCAGATTGTTGTCGTCGTAATTGCGATTTTTCCTCCTTTTGTGCCGATCCCTTCGGCTGCCCGAGTCGTGCTTTGGCTGGTCGTCGTCTTCGTCATCGCTGCGCTGGCGTGATCTTCGCACGTTGTCCTCGCCATCAGCCCAACTGTTGGCGATTTCCATCAGCTTGGTGATGGTTTTCGGCCTTTTGCGTCCAAGTTCTTCTATGTAACTTTCGCGTCGGACGCCATTGCTGAAAGCGTCGATTGCTCTGTCTACAGATACATCTTCGGCAGCGTTTAGGAGTTTGGTGAACCTCCCTATGTAAGAGCGCATCGACTCCTTCTGCTTCTGCTGGCAGTTGCGTAACTCCTCAATCCCGACGGGTCTTTTATATGTTGCCTGGAAGTTAGCAACGAAGGCATCCACCAGGTCGTCCCATGATTTGATGGAACCTTTCGGCAGCCCTCTTAACCAGGCCCGCGCTGAGTCCTTTAAGTAGAGTTGTAAGCACTGCATTGCTGCTATCTGGTTCCCTTTATGCAGAATCACAGTCTGCAGGTAATCGTCTATCCAAGATCTTGGTTCCTGCTGCCCATCATACTTGGCAGCGTCGGTGGGAGTAGGCTTGAACTTTTTGGGTGGCATCGACTCGCGGATTTTGTAACTCAAACAATCGGCTCCCCTCAGTTCACCATCGTACTCTTGATCCTCGTCTGAGGAGTCACTGTCGTCATCCTTCCTGGCGGCGCGTCGTCGTCTTGCTTTATCGATCCGGCTCTAGGTGATTTCATCCCGAGCATCTCTCGCCCGATGTTTCGAACCACTGGCCTGCGCCGTGGTTTTCTCCTTCTGCGGAACTAGATTGTTTCCCAATATGGCGAGACTTTCTAGGGCACCACGATGAGCTTGTGCCATGGATCCTTCGGGGCGTTGGTTGATGAGGTATGCGGCGAGATCGGCCGTTGCTCCCGCAACGTTCTTCGGCCGTGGCATGCCTGCGGTATCCGTGGTCATGAAAGACTTGGTTAGATTCGACGTTATTTCTCTGGCGTCGTCTTCTGAGAGCCTGGACAGTCTTGACCGATGTTTTCCCGCCCCAAGAGCACTTCGGGAAGCGCTTCCTTGTGAAGCTCTCTGCCGCTCGCTGGATCGTTCTGCCGCAGATAGGCGTCTCTCGAGGGTAGCTTGCTCTATCGACAGGTGCTCCCGGTTTTTCTCTAGTATAGAGCGGTATGTTTTCCAACCGAGGTTCCTGTGGGGAGCGGGGTGTTGTTGAGTACGGCTGTCCTAGCCGCATCCCACTCCTCGTCTGCGATGGTATAGTCGCTGTCGCGATTGCTAGCGCTATTTTCGAAGCTCGCTCTCCTGCTAGAGCGGGGCGTGCGGTCTCCGTCTCCTCCGTGCCTTGTATTTCCTGTGTTGTTGGCGACGTAGACCTGGTGATGTGCTGTTCTTCGGGTGGTTCTCCGGGCGATGCTGCCGACACTGTCTTCTCCCGACGAGTATCGGGCATTGCAGATGAACGGTGTGTCGCTTGATCCCAAACCGTGCCTGGCGTCGCAGTTCGAGCAGTAGTAGGAGGTTAATTCTGAAGACATGGGTTCGTCGGATCCCACCGACATTGAGGACGGTGAACGGGGAGTCGAAGGCGCGGGTGAGCTCATCGACTCTGTCAGGCCGACCAATAGATCGAGCGATGACGACGCGCTAGGACTCGTTGATCCAGAGGTGGGCGACTCTAGCAGCTGGAGGATTCCTTCCGCGTTGACGTTGTAGTGGACGCTGCCGATGGTCATCTCCATGTTTCCTTGCAGATCCGAGAAATTTGAGCGAGAAGAATCGCTATGCGGGGTGAACTCGTAGGAGCCAAATCGAACCGGACCTCCCAGAGTTGGTGATGGCGGTGCCGATGAAGATGTCGACGACATGATCAGATCTGCCGATGACTGATCTGGTGCCTGCAGGTCTTCCCACAAACGGCGCCAATTGTCGGGGGTGTTCCTCGACAATATCCTCCGATTGGGACTTAGGGTTGAGGGAATCATGCAAGCTGATACGAGGCATCGGTACACAGACAAACGGGGGGAGCGATTTACCCAGGTTCGGGGCCCTCGATGAGGTAAAACCCTTACGTCCTGCTTGTCTGTTCTTGATTATGATGAAAACAGTGTTACAATGGGGTGCCGAATAGTTCGGCTGTGATCTCGTCGAGATAGCTAATCGCTAGGGTAACCTAGTTCTAAGCTTCTGTTGGCTAAGATCGCTAAGATTGATTGTGTCCCTCGATAGCCCCTCTCCTGGCCTTTATATAGGTGACCAGGTCCCGAGAGGTCTAATCGAGTACGAGTAGGCTTACGATAGATATATCTCTAATCTTTCCTTGTTCGGCTTCTTCCGTGTCTTGTACTTCAAGTAATCTTCCGCTGCACCGCCTTAGTGGCCCATCTTCCCTTCGGGTACCTTCATGGGCCTCCATCTGGACCGTATAGGGTAGAGCAATATTGGTTAACCGAAGGGTAATGCCCACGTCAGGGCCTGTTAGACATGCTCTTAGATTTTCTGAAATTTCAGCCCGCCACGAGTGAGGGGTTGGCCCTGTATTTGGCCTCCCACCCCGCACAAGTAAGGGGCGAAGGTCCGCCCCGTAATCGAAACCAGCAAAAATCGATGCGGGAGCCGTTTTTACAGGGTCTGCTAGACGGCCGGGTAGAGCTCAAACCCGTATTCTAACAGTTATTATACGGGTTTGGGTGTTTTAAAGGGTGTTTTAAAGGGTCTGTTAGACATGCTCTAAGGAAAATAACAACTAGATGCAACCTGTATATATAGCGCCACACATCATAGGACTGAACAAAATTGTTCACCTTGTACAAGTGAAACCATCTACAGATCTACTACCAGATTAGAATCCCTGACAAAACAAGTTTTATCTCTGCTATTTCGCATACCGTTCTTCCTCTTCATCGCCCTTCTTTCGTAACAGCTCTTCATCGCCATCTTTCGTAACGGCCAGCAGACACGGTGGCTGCGCTCTCCGCTCTCCCTCTTCGACACGCGCCTCCGCATGCAAGCTCGCCCCCAAGTACATGCTCCTGCCACAACCTGTCCAGCGTAGCCGTCGACGTGTCAGAGCTTGGCGTCTTCGAGTTCGAGTAGCGTGGAGATTCCATTCCTAACCGTTGGCTGCCACGGATGGTTTCTCGCCATGACACGGGAGTGGGGAGTCTCGGTGCGCCGCGCCGGAGGAGTTCTCCAGGCTCACGTTCCTCAACCACTTGGACCTCCGGACGCATAGTGCTCACAAGGCTCCTGGCGTTCCGTAACGTCCACCATCTCCAGCTATGGGGGCATCCGTCGACGCGACGCCGCCGTCGCCGGCGCCACGATCGAGAAGGATTCTCCAGCAGACCCCGAACCAGGAGAGATGCTCTCGTTCGTCAACAACTGCAATGACATAGAGTTCCTTGACGTATATATACACACAACGTCATTGATACAGCGTGCAGCGGCGCCATGATCTCTTGCTTGGTGAAACCGGATGACGCCGTGAGGGGGATCAACCTGGTGCAATGCCGGGGACGCGTCGTGCTAGTTCTTGCTCTGCAGCACACCGGTCATCGACGAGATGAGGATGCACACTGAATTGATGCGGGGATGCTCTTAACATAGTACATGATCTCGGAAAAAAAAGATGCGGGGATAAAAATATGGGTGATAACTGATAAATGAGGAGCCAACATGGTATTTTTTTTCCGATATGGGAGCATTGCTCCGGCCTCTGCATCAATAGATGCACACAGTCAACATGGTATTACGGCGGTGATGCATGCGGCCGTACTCGGTGGCATAGGTTGATTGACTTCGACGGCACATTATAGGATGTGTTAACGTCCATCGCCACCATGTCAGCCTCGAGCCATTGGGAGCCTGCACTACTACTAAATTGCACTTTGCACGTGCTCAACATTTGGTAATCCAACTGTTGCATGCATGATCCAAGGATTGAATAAAATCTTTAAATATAAGTATAATATTATAAAAGGAGGAGCTTGCAACGGAAAAGCATTTAGTTTCATAGATACACTACTGGAAAAACAGGCACGGCTGTGCAGCCGCACGGCAAAGAAATCTTTGCCGTGTACGCACAGGTGTCGTCGTGGTGAACTGACAGATGTCATGGATAGGTTTAAGTTGGGGCCAAATGTACGCTGGGGGATCCAGATGAGGGGAGGATGGGGATGAAACTCAAGCACACACGCAAGGGACACATGATCTACCCTCGTGAGGAGGTAAAACCCCTACTCATGCATGTCTGTAGTAGATGAACTCAACAGGGAGCTACAATGTTCTTCACCACTTGGCCGAAGGTAGAAGGTGAAGCTAGAGGGAGAAAAATCCTAAGTTGGAAGCAGATCTGATCTAGCTGAGAACCTCTCGTGCAAGGGAGCTGCCTCTCTCCTTATATAGTGGAGAGGAGGCTTACAAGAGAAGGAACTAGGGAGGGAATCTATGCCTACATCAGCCACCTTTATAAAAGTAGCTTTGACCCTAGCCGTGATGTCCTCGCATGTGCCCTCTGTGTGCTGACCTGTGCCGGTCTGTGCACTGTTGATCCTTCGTCAGCGGCGTGCTTTGGCCTCAGTTGGTAGCTAGCGGGGCTTCGTCATAAAGTTGATCTTGCGTATCTCATCAATGTCATGTAGCGGACGACCGGATCTTTGACCAGCCGTAGACCGTTGGTCCTATACCAGATTCTCATATCGGCATACACCAAGTATGCCGGTCTAGCTTGACCCGTATGCTCGATCTGTATGTCAGATTACCTACGGGTTCCGTTATGTCGGCAACCTCCGTCCCGGGCTGGTACTTCAGCCGGACGAGCTTTGAGTTGCTCAATATGTTTGACATTATCGTGATGTATTCTGGCATAACCTGAATCATTCGACACAACTATCTTATGCCAGTCTATTATGCCCCGGGGTAGCCTACCGGGGGTTATCCCCTCGACAACAGGAAAATACACGGCAATGAATCGACGCACGACAAATGTTCGGTTAAACGCATGGCAAAGGTTCGGTTAAACGCACGACAATTGCCGAAACGAGCTCACGGCAGAGAGTCGCTGCATGCTGCTAGCGTGTAGAAGCTTCCTTGTGACGGTACAGCACACGTCCGTTGGGAACCCCAAGAGGAAGGTATGATGAGCACAGCAGTAAGTTTTCCCTCAGTAAGAAACCAAGGTTTATCGAACCAGTAGGAGATGAAGGCCACGTGAAGGTTGTTGGTGGAGGAGTGTAGTACGGCGCAACACCAGTGATTCCAGCGCCAACGCGGAACCTGCACAACACAATCAAAATACTTTGCCCCAACTTGACAGTGAGGTTGTCAATCTCACCGGCTTGCTGAAAACAAAGGATTAAACGTATGGTGTGGAGAATAATGTTTGCTTGCGAAGAACAACAGAGAACAGAGATTACAGTAGATTGTATTTAAGATGTAAAAGAATGGACCGGGGTCCACAGTTCACTAGTGGTGTCTCTCCAATAAGATAAATAGCATGCTGGGTGAACAAATTACAGGTGGGCAATTGACAAATAAAGAATCATTTACATATCATGATGATCACTATGAGATTTAATCAGGGCATTACGACAAAGAACATAGACAATGGACTCCTCTTTAATGCTTAAGCATTCAACAACAGATAATATTCTCATACGAGATTGATGATTAATGTCCAAACTGAAAACTTCCACCATGATACATGGCTTTGGTTGGCGGCCCAATGTTCATCTCTAACAATATGCATACTCAAACCATTTAATCATGATAAATCACCCTTACTTCAGACAAGACGAACATGCATAGCAACTCACATGATATTCAACAAAGGTGTAACAAGTGGATGGCATGCCCAGAAACATGGTTACCGCTCAACAAGCAACTAATAAGAACTAAGATACATAGCAACATATTCATCACCACAATAGTTTTTAAGCTATTTTCCCATGAGCTATGTATTGTAAAGACAAAGGAATGAAATTTTAAAGGTAGCACGCAAGCAATTTACTTTGGAATGGCAGAAAAATACCACATATAGGTAGTTATGGTGGACACAAATGGCATGGGTTTTGGCTCAAGGTGTTTGGATGCATGAGAAGCATTTCCTCTCAGTACAAGGCTTTGGCTAGCAAGGTTGTTTGAAGCAAACACAAGTATGAACAGGTACAACAAAAACTTACACAAGAACATATTGCAAGCATTACAAGACTCTACACCGTCTTCCTTGTTGTTCAAACACTTTTACCAGAAAATATCTAGACCTTAAAGAGATCAATCATGCAAACCAAATTTCAACAAGCTCTACGGTAGTTGTTCACTAATAGATTTAAAATACATGATGCAAGAGCTTAAACATGATCTATGAGAGCTCAAAACAATTGCCAAGTATCAAATTATTCAAGACCATATGAAGCATTTTCTGATTCCAACCAAATAGCAATCAACGAAGCAGTTTTCAGCCTTCACCATGAACATTAAAGCAAAACTAAGAACACAAGTGTTCAAATGAAAAAGCGGAGCGTGTCTATCTCCAATACAAGGATTGCTGGGATCCAAATTTATTCAAACCAAAACAAAAACAAAAACAAAAGGACGCTCCAAGTAAAGAACATAGGATGTGGCGGAATAAAAATATAGTTTCACTAGAAGTGACCTGATAAGTTGTCGATGAAAAAGGGGATGCCTTGGGCATCCCCAAGCTTAGATGCTTGAGTCTTCTTGAAATATGCAGGGATGAACCACGGGGGCATCCCCAAGCTTAGACTTTTCACTCTTCTCGATCATATTATATCATCCTCTTCTCTTGACCCTTGAAAACTTCCTCCACACCAAACTTAAAGCAAACTCATTAGAGGGTTAGTGCATAATCAAAATTCACATGTTCAGGGAGGACACAATCATTCTTAACACTTCTGGACATCACCCAAGGCTACTGAAAGTTAATGGAACAAAGAAATCCACTCAACACAGTAAAAGAGGCAATGCAAAATAAAAAGGCAGAATCTGTCAAAACAGAACAGTCCGTAAAGACGAATTTTTCTGAGGCACTTAACTGGCTCAGATAGAAAAACTCAAAACTAATGAAAGTTGCGTACATATCTGAGGTTCATGCATGATTTTTCGCTGATTTTTTTTGATTCTTCTACAGAGAGAAAACGCGAATTCGTGACAGACATCAAATCTGTTTCTGCGCAGAAATTCAAATCTAGTATCAACCTTCTATTAGAGACTTTACTTGGCACAATAACATGATAAGGAGAGGTTGCTACAGTAGTAACAACTTTCAAGACTCAACAAAACAGTAGTAAAAATAAAAATAACATGGTTATCTCCCAAGAAGTGCTTTTCTTTAACACCTTTCAGCTAGGCGCAGAAAGTGCAAATCAAGTAACATCCAGAGAAGAAGCATCAACATCATAATTTGTTCTACAAACACAATTTGTTGCAGAGGGTACCTTAGATGCTCCATTATCTAAATTTCCCATGGTGGTGCTAGGGGTTTTATCAATTTTAGGCTTATAATAACTCTTTGGTTTAGGCACCTTAGAGACATACATGAATTTTTGCTCTTTACCCACATAAACTTTCTCCTTAAACTTAAGAGAAGAAAAAGTTGAACCCAAGGTTCCCATAGCTTCTTCAAGTTCACTAATCCTATTGGCTTGGTTATCATGGATAGCACAAGTTTCTAAGATATCAATTCTTTCATTAATTCCTCCCAGGGATTTATCAAGTTTATCAGTGTTATCAAGTAATATTCCCAATTTAGTCTCAACACTTGGAAGATTTTTCTCTATGGCTTCCAACTTTTTCATGACATCCTCAAGAGAGATTTCAACTTTAACTTCATCAACAGGTGGTATTCCAACTAGACTCTCAATGATGCAACTAGCTTCTAAAGCAGGAGTACCTAGGAAATTACCCCCTGAAAGAGTATCAAGAACATACATATTCCAGCTAGATATGCCAACATAAAAGATCCTAAGGAGGATAATAGTGGAGTGTTTCTTAATGCACCTATGATGAGCATTACTAATTCTGTACCAAGCATCTTTAAAACTTTCTCCCCCTTGTTGCTTAAAAGAACGAACTTCAACTTCGGGATTACTCATTTTAGCAAAAGTAAAAATAAACAAAGCAAACATAATTAAAATAAAGTAAAAACAAGTAACTAATTTTTTTGTGTTTTTGATATAAAGCAAATAAGACAGAAAATAAAGTAAAGTAAAGCAAGACAATAAACAAAGTAAAGAGATTGGATGTGAGAGACTCCCCTTGCAACGTGTCTTGATCTCCCCGGCAACGGCGCCAGAAAAAGTAGCTGCTAGCGTGTAGAAGCTTCCTTGTGACGGTACAGCACACGTCCGTTGGGAACCCCAAGAGGAAGGTATGATGAGCACAACAGTAAGTTTTCCCTCCATAAGAAACCAAGGTTTATCGAACCAGTAGGAGATGAAGGCCACGTGAAGGTTGTTGGTGGAGGAGTGTAGTGCGGCGCAACACCAGTGATTCCGGCGCCAACGTGGAACCTGCACAACACAATCAAAATACTTTGCCCCAACTTAACAGTGAGGTTGTCAATCTCACCGGCTTGCTGAAAACAAAGGATTAAACGTATGGTGTGGAGAATAATGTTTGCTTGCGAAGAACAACAGAGAAGAGAGATTGCAGTAGATTGTATTTAAGATGTAAAAGAATGGACCGGGGTCCACAGTTCACTAGTGGTGTCTCTCCAATAACATAAATAGCATGTTGGGTGAACAAATTACAGGTGGGCAATTGACAAATAAATATTCATATACATATCATGATGATCACTATGAGATTTAATCAGGGCATTACGACAAAGAACATAGACCGCCATCCAGCATGCATCTATGCCTAAAAAGTCCACCTTCGGGTTAGCATCCGCACCCCCTCCAGTATTAAGTTGCAAACAACAGACAATTGCATTAAGTATGGTGCGTAATGTAATCAACACAAATATCCTTAGACAAAGCATCGATGTTTTATCCCTAGTGGCAACAGCACATCCACAACCTAAGAACTTTCTGTCACTGTCCCAGATTCAATGGAGGCATGAACCCACTATCGAGCATAAATACTCCCTCTTGGAGTTACAAGTATCAACTAGGCCAGAGCCTCTACTAGCAACGGAGAGCATGCAAGAACATAAACAACACATATACGATAGATCAATAATCAACTTGACATAGTATTCCATATTCATCGGATCCACCAAACACAACATGTAGTATTACAAATAGATGATCCTGATCATGATAGGCAGCTCACAAGATCTAAATATGATAGCACAAGAGGAGAAGACAACCATCTAGCTACTGCTATGGACCCATAGTCCAAGGATGAACTACTCACGCATCAGTCCGGAGGCGGGCATGGTGATGTAGAGCCCTCCGGTGATGATTCCTCCTGAATCCCCCGAGATGGGATTGGCGGTGGCGGCGTCTTTGGAACTTTTTCCGTATCGTGGCTCTCGGTACTAGGGTTTTCGTGACGGAGAGATTATATAGGCGAAAGGGCAGAGTCGGAGGACGCTCGAGGGGCCCACCCCATAGGGGGGCGCTCCCTGCCCCTTGGCCGCGCCGCCTTGTGGGGTGGGGCCCCCTTGGCCTCTCTCCGTCTCTCCTTCGGTGCTCTGGAACCTTCCGCGGAAAATAAGACCGTGGGCTTTTGTTTCGTCCAATTCCGAGAATATTTCCTGTGTAGGATTTCTGAAACGAAAAACAGCAGAAAACAGGAACTGACGCTTCGGCATCTTGTTAATAGGTTAGTGCCGGAAAATGCATCAAAACATCGTAAAGTGTGAACAAAACATGTAGGTATTGCCATAAAACTAGCATGGAACATAAGAAATTATAGATACGTTGGAGACGTATCACACGCCAATGACGTTGGGCATTGTCGTGCCCTGCCTTTGACATGCGCATGGCTGGGACGCACGACAACGCCGCCTTTGTCGTGCGCTGTATGGCATTTTCATTTATTTTCATTTCTATTTTATTTCATTTAATACTTATATTTATTTTTTCAATTATTTTTACTTTTTGTTGACTATTTAGTGTTACTTACTCTCCATCTTCATCCCCCCACATATATGAGGGTTTCGGAGCAATCTATGCTTCGGAGAATCTATCGCCCGAATGTGAGAAAGGTCACACCGGGGAGCTATTTTTGCACCTTTACACCTTCCACCATACTTACACACATATCATAGGTCCACATTCAAGATTTGGTCGGATTCCTGTGCTCCGGCGATCATTCTCGCCCTCCCACCAAAACAACGGTATGTGTGCCCCGACGGGTCTACCCTCCTAGATTTCTCCGCGTGAGGTTCCACCAATGTACTTTTTCATTGTTTTAGGTTTGTTTAGAACATATACACATGGAAAACCAAGCTTGGGACCCTTTAGGGTTAGGGCCATTATCCCATGAGCCACCCTTCTCGGTAGCTTGTTCTTCAAGACAATCTTCAAAACTGGGCATACCAAGGTTCCCATCCAATTCTGTTGATAAGAAGATATTATCCATCGTGTTGTGTTCAACAAGGTAGAGGTGCAGCACACGGCAAAGGCTTTGCCGCACGGCAAATGCAGCACGACAAAGGTTGGTCGCTGTCATTGCCTATTAGACGGTGCCTCGGAGGAGGGATCCTCACGAGGGGGAGAAGAAGTAGGGGCCGTAAGGCGGAGTGTCCTCGGGACGGTGGTACGCGATTTACCCATCTTCGGAACACCTGCACGATGACAGGGCCTACTGCTGCTTGTCTGGAATTATCTGGGCGCTTTCGCGTTGTTACAATGTGTTGTGGTTGTGCCTCTAGGGCTCCCGGGATCCGGCTTATAAAGGCGCTCGGATCTAGGGTTTACACGGAGAGTCCTAGCTAGAATACAAGATGCCTAACTACGGAATATACATTGCCGTGCACGTCAAGGATCCACCTTTCCTTACTCGCCGTAGTGGATCCGGATACTTCATGGGCCTTCACGGACCCGACTTCTGCGTAGGTCGGTTGAGATCCGGCTCATGTTCCTGGGCTGGACATCATCCATCTTCTATCAACAGCAACTGGGCCGCCCGATGGGCCATATGCCACCATCACCATCTGTGGGCCACCCGGACTTGCCGGATCTAGACCACGTCGTTAATATACCCATAAAGTATACCCACAACAGTAGCCCCCAAAGTTCTCCGAGATTCATCATTTCTCCGTCTAGCTTTGTCTGGATCCGAAGAGAATCTTGAAGAGCTTCCAAAACTTCTTTGTTTCCGACTTCAATCAACCGAAAATCATTCATTCTTCAGTGACTTAGCAGATTTTTCGCCCACGTCGCGCGCAACTTCTTTTTTTCCCGCGCTAAATTTTCGGACATGCGAATCTTTAGCCGGAAATTTCGGTGGCGCGAAGTTAGGTCACCACCGCGTCGATTTCACCGCTCTGACCTAAGACACGTGGCGGTCATCCAACGGTGTGACCGTTCCGTTTCGACCGTCGGATCCGGCTCACGAATCTTCGCGCAGGGTCTATAAATACCCCTCGCGTTCGGTAAGTTCTCACTTTATTGATGTGCATGATTAGTTTATTTGTTGTTTATGTAGTCATGATTTATTAAATATTAGTTTAGATTAATTCCTATGATAATTTGCTTATATATTCAGCAAGGCTGTTGCAGTAGATTTGGTGGCGGCGCAAGACTCTGTGGCGGCAATGCAGGGTGAGGTGGAAGAGGAGCGTCGCACGGCGGCATGCGCCGCGATCGAGCGACAGCATGGCTACGATACTACGTCTGCAAAGAGAAGGGCGAGGTCCAGGTGGAACTCCGTCAGTTCCGCTGATCAATAGAAGATGGCTCTCGGCGCCCCGAGATCGGCCACTTCCTTGCCATGATCGTCCGCCGTGTGCGGCACTCGAGCATGTCTACTCCAGAGTCCAGACACTAGAGGCCAACCTTCGACACAGCATGCGCTGGTGGGACGCGCGAGCTACCGCCTCCACCCTGGCCCTGCACGGGACACGTCGCCGGGTATGCGGTAGGCGATCACAGGTGCTCGACGCAATACTAGAGGCCATGCCTCTTTCCCATTGATCCATCGGCCCAGCACTTACAGTTGGGAGAGGGCATGGAGCAGTTTTTTTTGTTGTATTATTTGCATTCAGTTAGGAACAACAATGATCTTCTGCACTCATGCTCCCACTCACAGATTCTTGCAAAATAGTTGGCCAAATGTGGGCCAAGGATTCGTTGACGAAAAAAATGGCAAGTCAACTCTTGCCAAATATTTGGTAGGGCTAGGGTGGGCACCAACCAAACGCACCCTACATCCTCCGTGCATACTGAAGGTATTTCGTTTAACAGAACTAAATGGTACTCTCCTGTTACAATGGAAGCAACGTGGTTCCAGACTATTGCCAAATCATACTGAAGGTATTTTTTGCTGGAAGATCAAACCTACAAACGAATTAGGCAGAGAAAATATCACCAGAAGCAGCTGAATAGTCAAGAATCCATAACACAACTGATATGGTTCCCTCTATGACTCAAGCTCACCTCCAATGAATTGGTGGAAAAACAAGAAGGGCCAATGCTTCCATTTAAATAAAAGGATTAATCCCATGAAGCATGGAAATCATCCTTCTTTCTGCTGGCAGTAACAGTGTCGATAAAAATATTTTTAAAGGACATTTTAATACAGTGGCTTCCAATGAATTGGTATTCAACGCTCTACATGTGTATTGGCTCCTATATGGAGAAAGCATGGCATGAAAAAAAATGTGAATTTGCTCCGTCACGTTGTTCATCTGATCGTATCAACAGACAACAGTGACATGCTATTTGACATCTCTACGGCATCCATTCTTAACCTCTTATTAGGTCTATGGATTCACAGGATCGCAGGTAAGAACAGAGCATGCAGCAACAACAACAAGCCTTCTCCACCTTAAGCCCTTTGTCCTCCCTAAAAGTTCATCAATTTCATGCCATGTTTGTGTAAGTTTTTAAGTAACTACAGGTGAATAATACTTAAACTAGGTTTCAAACTTTGATGATGTTGGATCTTTCATCTTTGTAAGAAGATGAAGCAAATTGTTGACATTTCATTCCAGAACAGCGCTTCGCAGTGCAGTTACATGGGTGACGCGTACACCGGCAAACCTAATAAGTTTCCTCTGTCACAAAATACAAACCTTTTCTCATACAAAAGCTTCGACGCATTATCATCCTTGTGCCATGACTTAACTTCACAAAAAAATACCACATGTTCTATGTTTGATGGAAAATTTTAACCGTTTTAGCAGCCAATGTGCAGTTTTTAAGACTCACGTGTTACTTCTCTACAGAAAAAAAAAATCAGTGCCTATTTGGAACCATTAGTTATGTTATACTGATTTGCAACATGTCTTATAAAAGTATGGACACCAAAAGTTCGCCCCTAGATGCTTTAAATCCTGGATTCGACACTGGTATGTGAGTATTTGCAAATTGAAACCGTCACGGACATGAGTCATGGGGAAAAGGCGACCTCAGAAGAATAAGCCCCAATATTTTATCCAGCAAGATTCTATATTGCAATGTGGATTTCATGTCCTAATTTATATAATTTCCGAGCTTCGCAATGTGGGTAATGATAGATAACCGATCGATTTCTGAGCATCCTATCACGGTTAATAACAGACAATCGATCGAATTATGGTAAGCGGCATCAATGTGAAAGAAGGCCAATTTACAGCAAGAAGTGGAGATGGAGGTAGGTGTGTTTCTGCTGTGTTCTGAACTATGATCATGTATGTTGTGTCCTCAACTATGATCTTGTGTGCTGTGTCTGAACAATGGTGTGTCGTGAACTAGTGTCGTCTATGATCACTGCTAAGTTTGCTTCTGTTTGCATTGTGTTCTTGCTTGTGCGGTTGATCAATGGTAACCTCACCACTGAAGGAAAGAGGTAACCAGAAGCGGATTTTGGGTTGCAACCAAACAACAGGAGCATCGTTCTGGACTGCTACTGAGCCTGAAAACCGACTACCAAACGGGCAGAGCCCAAATCTCCACGGGGCCGAAAAAACTATGTGCAATCCATCATACAACGTGGCTTTTCTAGCCCGTGGCCCATTTCGAACGCAGGAGGCTTCTTACCACTACATCAGTGGTACATGAAATAGATGCAAGCTACCAAACCCGCCCGATTCGTGTGCAAGGCCAGCCCGCTCGCGTGCGACTGTGCGAGGCCAGCCCACCATGATCAGTCGCTATATGGAAAGGGCAGGCAATCCCGAGAAACCACGATAGCGGAATCAGGCTAGGACGTGTTGTCCTCTGCATTTGCTTACCACTTCCAATGAAAATTCAGGTGGGGAAAACAAAAACAGGCAAACAGCTAGTGTGCTAGTGTACTTAAGTGCAATGATGCAAATGATCAACTTGGAGCCGGAAACAACCCTTGTCAAATGCAACTGTGCAAGAGCCAAGGGCGCTAGTCGCCTTGATGACTAACAGCACTTCCCTCATAGAAGGACGACGACGACTAAAAATAGAACAGTTGACGCTCATTTATAGACAAATGCAGAAGCGCTTCAGCTTAGCAGATTCGAGGACTTCAATCAGGTGACCATGGTACGGGAACTGCTAATGGCATGTTCGAACTTTGAAACAGTTCAACCTCCCGGAAGAATATAGAAAAAAAAAATGCAAGCATTTCCAACAGGACCTCATGGTTGAAAACCTGAAACTCCTAGGCGAAGAAGTAATATGAATCCATTTTTTTAAGCATGTATGCTGGCAGTCAAAGTAGAATAGCAAAAGAGAGTAAATACAGACCATTCCACATTCCTCGCCCACATAACTAAGCAGCGTTTGATTTAAGAATACCACACCTACCATATCGATCTCTTTGGCAACTATCCAAATAAAGGTCAAATTTTGGTTATGATCAATTTCGATGGCGATATCGGGACACAACCCAAAACATACCCTAGCCTTCCGAGAACAACTTACCCATCAAGTTACCAAGTACATTTATGCTAGAAGCTGTTGGATACAAACTGCAAGGCAGACGAGTTCCTTAACTAAACAAGCTACATGTCCCACAGCATGAACGCTCTCACATCCTGTTTATTCCAGGAGGTTCTCGTCAGCTCCGTTCCCTGGTTGGTCCTCATTCCTGAGCTCTCTCTCATTATCCATCTTCCTCGTTCTCATCCAAGATCCAGCAAAGAAGCCACCCAATGTCGCAGCACAAATCATCCTTGTCCTCCACTTATCCTTCTGGGCAAACTCACAGCAAGCATTCCAGGAGCTACAAAGATACCAGAATCAGTATTTCTTCCCCCCAAAAATAACAAAATGATAAATTGTTATGTCCACCTTTCAATGATGTGCAGAAGGAGATCTTTTTCTAGTAACGAAACCTTCGTTGCTCGAACCTCCTCATACAGCGCATCACACTATACAGGGACAAGTGTAAGAGTTTGATCAACAGTGAAACATTAATTGTTCTAAGATAACTATGCTGAAGGGTGGGCTAGTAACCAGCACCTTATATGCTTAATCATACGTGTAACTTTGAGCAGATTATCCTTTATAGATAATTAAGATTATGCATGTGCAAAATATTGAAGTGAGAAATTTAGAAGTTATGTAAGCTACTACACCAGTATATGGTACTGGCACTAAATTATCACTAGAATCTACGGGTGTATTTGGTTTGGTTCCCATAGTAGCTCCGCCAAAAAATTGGCTGCCCATCAAGTTCTTGCCATTATTTGGTTTGTAGCCAAGATTTTGGCTGCCAATGGATGCCCACCCCTCCCGCTCACAGATATTTCGTTTAACAGAACTAAATGGTACTCTCCTGTTAACCAAATCATTTACGACTCATTACAATGGAAGCAACGTGGTTCCAGACTATTGCCAAATCATATATTAATAGCTTTACTGCATATATGCCCCCTGCCCTGCACCCTTCTTGATTGTGACCCATGCTCTGTAAGACTTTGAAGTTCCAAGTGGTATTCATGGCAGCATGATCATCAACTTGTTTAGCTTCCAATTAGTTATCATAAGAAAAGATAAGCATGTACAGTCAATATTAAGAGTTTCTGCAGGGCTCACAGACTTATAGTGGCTGAATAACATGTTTTTGCAGCTCAGGGCCCACAGACTTATAATGCAAATTAATACTTTGAGTACTGTTAGTCCTTAAATAGGTGACATACGACAGCATTTAAAATATAATATAATTTTTTGCTGGCAGATCAAACATACAAACGAACTAGGAAGATAAAATATCACCAGAAGCAGCTGAATAGTCAAGAATCCATAGCACAACTGATATGGTTCCCTCTATGTCTCAAGCTCACCTCCAATGAATTGGTGGAAAAACAAGAAGGGCCAATGCTTCCATTTAAATAAAAGGATTAATCCCATGAAGCATGGAAATCACCCTTCTTTCCGCTGGCAGTAACAGTGTTGATAAAAATCTTTTTAAAGGACGTTTTAAGACAGTGGCCTCCAATGAATTGGTATTCAATGCTCTACATGTGTATTGGCCCATATATGGAGAAGGCATGGCATGAAAAAAAATCTGAATTTGCTCCTTCACGTTGTTCATCTGATCGTATCAACAGACAACAGTGACATGCTATTTGACATCTCTACGGCATCCATTCTTAACCTCTTATTAGGTCTATGGATTCACAGGATCGCAGCTAAGAACAGAGCATGCAGCAACAACAACAAGCCTTCTCCACCTTAAGCCCTTTGTCCTCCCTAAAAGTTCATCAATTTCATGCCATGTTTGTCTAAGTTTTTAAGTAACTACAGGTGCATAATACTAAAACTAGGTTTCAAACTTTGATGATGTAGGATCTTTGTAAGAAGATGAAGCAAATTGTTGACATTTCACTCCACAACAGCGCTTCACAGTGCAGTTACATGGGTGACGCGTACACCGACAAACCTAATAAGTTTCCTCTGTCACAAAATACAAACCTTTTCTTATACAAAAGCTTCGACCCATTATCATCCTTGAGCCATGACTTAATTTAACAAAAAAAATATCACATCTTCTATGTTTTATGGAAAATTTTAACCGTTTTAGCAGCCAATGTGCAGTTTTTAAGACTCACATGTTACTTATCTACAGAAAAAAAAATCAGTGCCTATTTGGAACCATTAGTTATGTTATACTGATTTGCAACATGTCTTATAAAAGTATGGACACCAAAAGTTCGCCCCTACAAGCTTTAAATCCTGGCTTCGACACTGGTATGTGAGTATTTGCAAATTGAAACCGTCACGGACATGAGTCATGGGGAAAAGGCGACCTCAGAAGAATAACCCCCAATATTTTATCCAGCAAGATTCTATATTGCAATGTGGATTTCATGTCGTAATTTATATAATTTCCGAGCTTCGCAATGTGGCTAATGATAGAGAACCGATCGATTTCTGAGCATCCTATCACGGTTAATAAATAATAACAGACAATCGATCGAATTATGCTAAGCGGCATCGATGTGAGTGAAAGAAGGCCAATTTACAGCAAGAAGTGGAGATGGAGGTAGGTGTGTCCCTTCACCTGATCGACGGCAGTAGCAGTAAGGTGGCGGTTCTGCTGAGGTGCGCAGAGGTGGCGGCGCGGCACAGTGGGGAGGCCAAGACCGCGGCGGATGGTGGCTCCTCCCTCTCCTCCGATGGCGGCGGCTACTGCTGATGGGGCACGGAGGCCCCCAGGTGAGGCCGCCGAGAGAGCGCGGCGGATGCTTGGCGAGCGCAGCAGAGACGACATGGTACGGCTACTAGGGTTCGCTCGCCACGGCTCTGGGATTTGCGGCCCATTTCCTTTTCAGAAAGGGTTTTCCGGCCTCGCAATGGAATTCTAGAAACATGAAAAGAGTTTTTTCTGTTAACTAGGAAAGGTCCCGAAAGGGCCCAACGGGGCGACGCATTTTTATGTCCCTTTGCGTCGGGCATGGATATAAAAAAAAGTGGTCACATGTACGTATGGGTCAGCCCTTTCTCCAGCAGTAGGGACGCATTTTTCGACCGCAAGGACATGACATGCACTGATTAGTGAGGAGAGAGATAAAGTCTCCTTTTATGTGGTAGGAGTGGACAGCACATGGTCCTACCCTGCATTAAATGAGGAGAGAGAAGGGACCATGCAGCCCAAATGAACGCAAATGGATGCGCGGACGCGTCCACACGGACGCATTTCAGCCGCATATTTGGTCCACGTTTGCGTTAAGACGGCCGCTGCGGATGTTTTGCGTCTAGCCGCTGGAGCGCGTTTTTTGTCCGCGCAGACGCAAACGAACGAAAAATATCTATTTGCGTCGCGCCCTTGGAGATGCCCTTAGTTGTGCGGTACAATTTATAAAAATGACCTCAAAGATTACAGCAAATAGAAAACAATCCTCCAATTATAAGATAGACCCTAAACCAAGGATGAACAAAGCAGTCGGGTCCAACGACTCCCTCCCTCACCGGCAGCGGGGACGCGACCACTTGGTGCAGGGAGGAAGTGGGGCACCGCCGCGAGTCCTCCAGAGGGCCTCCGATGAAGGTTGTCGAAAACCTGACGCGAGTCGTCGGCGTCAAGCCGTGTGATACGTTGCAAACGTATATATAATTTTTGATGCCTCATGCTTGTTCTACACCAATTTCTATATGTTTTGTTTATACATCGTTGCACTTTTATGCATTTTCCGGAACTAACATATTAACAAGATGCCACAGTGCCAGTAACACTTTGTTATGTTTTCTCTAAGCTCAAAAACAAACAGTTGCTTTCAGTGCACAATTATTCATGATCTTTTGTTTGAGTTACTTCTCATGTTGTAACATAGTTGCTAAGTTCTATTGTTAGAATTATATCTATCATGCTTATGTTTAAATTACTTTGGTCCCAGCTCATAATGCTTTTACAATAACTTGATCAAGATTGTGTTGGCTTCATGTCACCTCAAAAATTATTTTTGTTATCACTTACCTACTCGAGGACGAGTTGGAGTTATGCTTGGGGATGCTGATACGTTGCAAACGTATCTATAATTTTTGATGCTACATGCTTGTTACACCAATTTTTATATGTTTTGTTTACACTTTGTTGCACTTTTATGCATTTTCTGGAACTAACCTATTGACAAAATGCCACAGTGCCAGCTCTCTGTTTTCTACTGTTTTTTATTTCAGAAAAGTTGTACAGAAAATATTCTTTGAATCGGATGAAACAAAAGCCGAAGTTCCTATTTTACTATAACAAAGACGGAGTCCGGAGGAGAGACGAAGAAGTTCCATGAGGCGGACACACCTGGCCTAGGCGCGGCCTGGGCCGCGCCTAGGGGTGGTGTGGGCCCCTCGGGCACCCACCGACCTTGCCCTTTGCCTATTTATTCACATGTTCGGGGAAAACTGACACGTCTCCAACGTATCTATAATTTCTTATGTTCCATGCTAGTTTTATGACAATACCTACATGTTTTGTTCACACTTTATGATGTTTTGATGCATTTTCCGGCACTAACCTATTAACAAGCTGCCGAAGCGCCAGTTCTTGTTTTCTCACTGTTTTTGGTTTCAGTAAATCCTACACAGAAATATTCTCGGAATTGGACGAAACAAAAGCCCACGGTCTTATTTTCCGCGGAAGGTTCCGCGAGCACCGAAGGAGAGACGGAGAGGGGCCAAGGGGGCCCCACCCCACAAGGCGGCGCGGCCAAGGGGCAGGGCGCGCCCCCCTGTGGGGTGGGCCCCTCGAGCGCCCTCCGACTCTGCCCTTTCGCCTATATAATCTCTCCGTCGCGAAAACCCTAGTACCGAGAGCCACGATACAGAAAAAGTTCAAGAGACGCCGCCACCGCCAATCCCATCTCGGGGGATTCAGGAGATCGCCTCCGGCACCCTGTCGGAGAGGGGAATCATCACCGGAGGGCTCTACATCACCATGCCCGCCTCCGGACTGATGCATGAGTAGTTCATCCTTGGACTATGGGTCCATAGCAGTAGCTAGATGGTTGTCTTCTCCTCTTGTGCTATCATGTTTAGATCTTGTGAGCTGCCTATCATGATCAGGATCATCTATTTGTAATGCTACATGTTGTGTTTGGTGGGATCCGATGAATATGGAATACTATGTCAAGTTGATTATTGATCTATCATATATGTGTTGTTTATGTTCTTGCATGCTCTCCGTTGCTAGTAGAGGCTCGGCCAAGTTGATACTTGTAACTCCAAGAGGGAGTATTTATGCTCGATAGTGGGTTCATGCCTCCATTGAATCTGGGACAGTGACAGAAAGTTCTAAGGTTGTGGATGTGTTGTTGCCACTAGGGATAAAACATCGATGCTTTGTATAAGGATATTTGTGTTGATTACATTACGCACCATACTTAATGCAATTGTATGTTGTTTGCAACTTAATACTGGAGGGGTGCGGATGCTAATCTGAAGGTGGACTTTTTAGGCATAGATGCATGCTGGATGGCGGTCTATGTTCTTTGTCGTAATGCCCTGATTAAATCTCATAGTGATCA